>NW_026731713.1:0-172886 GCF_028476545.2 Physella acuta | reverse complement strand
TACTAATTTACGCTATTTCCGATTTCTCAAAAAACGCATGTAAATTCTTAAAGTACTAATAATATTGCGTACTATTATGCACATTTTGTTTTGGGGTTCGCTTGGTGCGCAATTCTTTTTTCTATGAGATTCTATTATATTTTTAAAAGTTTAAGTAATTAAAAATCATGTCTATATTCCAAGATATATAAGAATATTCGAGAAAGTTTAGGGGAGATCTCTCCTGCTTTATTTCTATGGTGATTTAGACTTATTAGCGCAGAGTTTCTTCCAGTTTCTTTACCGCCCCCCCCCCCCCCCCCGAACGAAATGAAATTTATATAATTTATATACAAAATATATACTTTTAACAGTGTCCGCCCCCCCCCCCCCGAAGAAAGTCTACCGCCCCCCCCCCCCCCCCCCCCGAAAATTTCAAGTGCCCCCCCCCCCGGAGAAAAAAGTCTGGAAGAAACACTGTATTAGCGTCAGTCTGACTTGACGTTCTAGAATTATTTTCTACTGTTGTGTTGTGTTTGTGTTGTGTTTGTGTTGTGTATAGTTTTGTTCTGTTCCCAAGTTGGTACATGTAAAAAAGATTTACCGTGGCGGAGCACGGGTATGCAGCTAGTTTATTATGGTGTTGTGTTGACTAATAATGTATATAATTTGGTTTTCATTTTTCCAAGAGGTATTGGTAGCCTATGTTATTTTAAATGTGTCGGATTTTTAGCTATTTAGTTATTTCTTTGCTTTGTCACTAATATCGCTCAATGTGTAGTAAAGCACATTGCGTTTTGTCCAAAAATTATATAATAAAATATTTTATTTTAGACAAGTATAACTATAACAATATATATATATATATATATATATATATATATATTATATATATATATATATATATATATATTAGTATTACATATATATTATTAATACTGATAGTTTCGCTGTCTGTCTATCTATCTATCTGACAAGAACGCTCTAGAGAAAACACAAGGAAAATAAAAACATGCATAGTAATTCGAAAAACGAAGTATGACGTCGACACATTTAGCACAGAGTAGAAAATAATCTCAAGCCGGATAGTGCACACATTAATATGACGTCATTGATTATCGAGTAAACATTCAATACAAAGGCAATTTGGTCTAATCTAAGTGGTTTGCGTGAAGAGTTTCTTTCATACAATTCTTCGGGTAGGGGCGAAGCCCCACCCCCGCGTAAGAACGTCTGAGCCCCCCCCCCCCCCCTCCCCAACTCAAAAGAAATTTCCTCATCGATACTCTATAATAAAATTACCGCCTAATTAATGTGTCTAATCTAAAAAGTGGTTTTCTTGCAATGGGACGGTAGACATGTTTTTTTTTTGGGGGGGGGGGTGGGGTGGGGGGGGGTTGTGTGTGTGGGGGGGGGGGGGGTGGTGTGTGGGGGTGGGGGGTGGGGGGTGGTGTGTGGGGGTGGGTTGGTTTCAGTGTTTCTTTCAGACTTTTTCCTCCCCGGAGAGGGGTGGGGGTACTTGAAATTTTCGGGGGCGGGGGTCGAATTTTCTGGGAGGGGGCGAACACTGGAAAAAGTATATAATTATATTTCGTTGAATGGGACGGTAGACATGTTTTTTTTTTGGGGGGGGGGGGGGGGTGGTGTGTGTGGGAAGGGAGGGGGTGGGGGGTGTGTGGGGGGGGGGTGGTGTGGGGGGGGGGTGGGTTTCAGTGTTTCTTTCAGACTTTTTCCTCCCCGGAGAGGGGTGGGGGTACTTGAAATTTTCGGGGGCGGGGGTCGAATTTTCTGGGAGGGGGCGAACACTGGAAAAAGTATATAATTATATTTCGTTGAATGGGACGGTAGACATGTTTTTTGGGGGGGGGGGGGGGTGGAGGGGGGTGGGGGGGGGGTGGGGGTTGGGCGGTGTGTGGAGGGGGTGGTGTGTGGGGGTGGGGGGGTGGGGGGGGTGTGTGGTGGGGGGTGGTGTGTGGGGGGTGGGGGTGGGGGGGTGGGGGATGGGGGGTGGTGTGTGGGGGGGGTGGGTTGGTTTTAGTTTAGAGAAAAGAGACAGCACTATCAGCCTAGCGCCCGTTGTACCCTTCCTCAACGGGCCATTTTTCTCGTATATATATATTAGTATTAGTTTTCATCATCGGCTTGTGGGGACTTACAATAGTAATATATTTATTTCTTACTTGTAGCCTACTTTCAATCATTTAAGATGGTTTACTTATACATAGATCTGATACAAACCGCCTGAAAATGCAAATGTGATGATTCAATGGAAAAAAATATTGGCCTGTTGTAACGGGTACAGATAACTTACAGTCTATGCAGCGATTGATAGATAAAGTTTCATTTAGTTAAAAATTTGTAAACTTAATATAGAAAATGTTTTTTTAATTTAATCTAAACTCAAACAAAAATTGTAATATCCATAAAGTTGAAATATTAAGACAAAAATCATTAAACATATTCTAATTTGTTTTAACAAGTAATAATTATTAGTTTTATTAGTCCTGTTCTTAATTATTTTCTTTGTTTTGTAAAGTTTTGGAAAATAGTTATAACTTGTCTCCCTTGAATATGTTGCGTATTTAAATTGAAAATGGAAATCGCGGATTGAAGTAAAATTGTTCAATTATTTTTCGACATTGACGTGTGTTTAATATGTGTCTAACTTTATAAAAGTGCTATGAATTATGAGACTAACAATGGCATATGAAAACAATAAGCACTGAAATATTGAGAGAATGCTGGGTTATTCTTTCATTTAAAACTACAATTTAAAATTTATTACATTAATATGGTGAAATGAACCCTTGATTCATTTGGTTTAGTTTCTTCTTCTTCTTCGATCGTTATTGTATTGTTGGAAGATATTAAGTATTAAGTATTACGTGTCACCCTGTTATGCCTTTGTCCAAAAACTACAAGGCAGCAGTTGTTTGATTTTGGAGTTGTCTCCCCTAGAAGAGTTGCTGTCCCCAACTATCGAGTTGTCTCTCCTAGAAGAGTTGCTGTCCCCAACTATCGAGTTGTCTCTCCTAGAAGAGTTGCTGTCCCCAACTATCGAGTTGTCTCTCCTAGAAGAGTTGCTGTCCCCAACTATCGAGTTGTCTCTCCTAGAAGAGTTGCTGTCCCCCAACTATCGAGTTGTCTCTCCTAGAAGAGTTGCTGTCCCCAACTATCGAGTTGTCTCTCCTAGATGGGTTGCTGTCCCCAACTATCGAGTTGTCTCCCCTAGAAGAATTGCTGTCCCCAACTATCGAGTTGTCTCTCTTAGATGGGTTGCTGTCCCCAACTATCGAGTTGTCTCCCCTAGAAGAATTGCTGTCCCCAACTATCGAGTTGTCTCTCCTAGAAGAGTTGCTGTCCCCAACTATCGAGTTGTCTCTCCTAGAAGAGTTGCTGTTCCCAACTATCGAGTTGTCTCTCCTAGAAGAGTTGCTGTCCCCAACTATCGAGTTGTCTCTCCTAGACAAGTTGCTGTCCCCAACTATCGAGTCTTATCTGCGTCAACCATGATCTTTACCTACCCGACCACACAGACCCCTTAGTCAAGTTCCAATTTTGAAAATTTCAAATCTTTTTTACTTTGTCGTATAGAGAAAGACTTGTAATCGTGCAAAAAAATCGAGATTTGTTTTACAAATCTCGACGTTTTACACCTCACTGATACGGAAAAACATAATTTTGCAATCTTGTCAGTATGACTGTGTGTCTGTGTGTCTGTCTGTCTGTGTGCAAACACGATAAATTGAGTACCGTTACAGCTAGGTTGATGAAATTTCATATATAAGTATTTTATCAAAATCGTAGATCCTGATCAACTTTTGAGCGATTTCCGATAACCGGACGTGGTACTTTTTCTACTTTGAATTTTTCAAAAGCCTATAACTTGAGTATTATTTCAGATAGATAAATGAAATTTTACATGTAAGTAAAAGATCTAATTCTCTGCCTTCTGTCAAATTTTGAGTAATTTCCGTTGACCGGAAGTACTAATTTACGCTATTTTCGATTTCTCAAAAAAACGCATGTAAATTACAAATAATATATTCTATTCTATTTTTAAAAGTAATTTAAAATCATGTCTATATTCAGAGTTATATAAGAATATTCGAGAAAGTTTAGGGGAGATCCCTCCCGGTTTTTTTATTCAACATTGGATTTTACCTACCCATCTATCTATATATATATATAATTCTCTTCTTGGATACCCTAGAAAACACCAAGCTGTACGCGCGCCTAGCAGCCCCCTCTCTTCCTCTCTAAGCATATCCCTACCACCCCTACATGGTCTGGTGAGCTGTGGTTCATGTTAAATGTTTACAATAGTAGAGCCGGGTTTAGTGACGGCTATTAAGGGCAGATAATTTAGTTTGAAACGATTTTAAACTTAGGGGAGGTAACTAAGAGGAGGCTGCTTTCACGGGGGGGGGGGGGGGAAGGAGGGTGGGGTGGAGGGGGTTATCGTCCTTAACTACCTACTGATTGTGTTTTAAAGCAAATATTTTCAGTGGTAGCATTGGTACTGTCGAATTCACAAATTATGAATGACTGAAAAGTAGAAAATAAAACAGCTAAATAGCGGCGTTAGCGGCGTATGATACGTCGCAGGTCGGCTCGTATCTATATATATAATTCTCTTCTGGGAGACGTTAGAAAACAAGCTGCAAGCGCGCCTTGCAGTCCCCTTTCTTTCTCTCTATCGCTACCGACCCCCCCCCCCCCCCCCCCACATGGTCAGGTGAGCTATGGTTCACGCTAAATGTTTACAAAACAATCGTAGAGCTTGGTTTGGTGACGGCTATTAGGGGCAGATAATTTAGTTTGAAACGATTTTAAACTTAGAGGAGGTAACTAAGAGGAGGCTGCTTTCACGTGGGGGGGGGGGGGTAGTGTTTTAAAGCAAATATTTTCAATGGCAGCATTGGTACTGTCGAATTCACAAATTATAAATTACTGAAAAGTAGAAAAAACAACTAAATAGAGGCGTATGATACGCAGCGGGTCGGCTCGTATATATATAATTCTCTTCATGGGGACCATGCGAGACACCAGGTAAACGCACGCCGTTACTCCCCCGCTCTCTAGGCATATAGCTACCACCTCCATCCCCACCATTCTGGTGATCTAAGGTTCACCCCGAATGTTTACAATCGCAGAGTCGGCCATTAGGGGCAGATAATTTAGCTTTTAAACTATTTTTTGAAACTAAGGGGAGGTAATACCATGTTATGCTTGATCTTTTCATTGTCGTCCGTAAACTGTCGTCACGGATAGCTGCTTTCGCGGTGGCGGAGGGGGGGGGGGGGGTGAAGTGGAAGGGATGGTAGTGTCGAAGTCACTAACGATGAAGTACTGAATAGTAGAAAATAAAACAACTAATTAGCGGCGTATGATACGCCGCGGGTCAGCTCGTATTCATAAATTCTGTGAAATTCCGTTCGGAAAATTTGTTCAAGCTTTTATTTAACTTGATTTTAACGTCTTTTGTCTTTAGCTTAAACATCAATAAATGCATCGTCCGTTAAGAGTCAAAACTTGCCAACGAAATTTCACCCACTTCCGCCAAACCTATTTGTTTCAAACTTGACATGTGGGTCAAAGCTAGATGACAATGTAATGTGACATCACTGGTTAAACATTGCTGATGAAGTACTCGTATTTTTGCGCTATTACACACATATTCGGTGCGTTATTTAGTTCACAAGTGGTTTTAGTCGGGCGATTTTATTTTATTTGCAGACCTACTGAACACTGAGACAATAAAAAAACTGATACAATGTTTATGAAAATGAACTAAAAAATGGTGTGTTGAGAGGAAGAGGGAGTGGTGTGTGAGTAACACTGAGGTAGTGTGTGAGGGAAGGTGTGGTGTGGTGTGAGTGTAGCACTGGGGTAGTGTGTGAGGGAAGTGTGTGGTGTGTGAGCAGCACTGAGATAGTGTGGGAGGAAAGTGTGAGGTGTGGGGTAGTGTGGGAGGGTGAGGGTGTGGTGTGGTGTGGTGTAGTGTGTGAGCAGCACTGATATAGTGTGGGAGGAAAGTGTGAGGTGTGGGGTAGTGTGTGAGGGTGAGGGTGGGGTGTGGTGTGGCGTGTGAGCATCACTGAGGTACTCACGTCTGTGTTCTGGTATGCCGTCACGGCGATGAACTGCGTGTCCACGAAGGCGTGGGAAATGATGACGTCACCTTCTTGACCGTCCACGTCTTCGGCTATGTTGATCCGTGGCTGGTAGCGGTGCATGGAATTCAAGATTATCTAGGGGAGGTAATTTGAAAAATTGTTAAGATAATCTAGGGGAGGTGATTTGAAAAATTTGTTACATAATCTCGGGGAAGTAATTGAAAAAAAAATTTGTCAAGACAATCTAGGGAAGGTAATTTTTAAATAGTCTATGGGGAGATAATTTGAAAAACCCGTTATGATAATCTAGGGGAGGTAATTGAAAAAAATATGGAAGGTCGTTTGAAAAATATGTCAAGGGAAGTAATTTTTCAAATGTCTGTCAAGGGAAATAATTCTTGTAAAATATGTTAAGCGTAATTGGTAAATACAACTTTAAGTGATAAAGCTAACATTTACTCGAATTGGTAAAGATAACTCTAGCAATAAAGATAACTCTAGCTGTCAAGATAACTTTAGCTGGGAAGATAACTATGGCAACTTACTTGTTTTTGTTTCGTCCCCTTGTTGTTCGTCAATTTGAGTTTACCAAAGCTGACGTCTTGCTTCATCCAGTGTGCGCCCGTGTTGGGGGACTCGGGGGTGGTGGTAAACTCGCCCCTCTGAGGGAGTAAAAAAAACATTTAGGGGCGCTAGGGGGGTGGTACACTCGCCCCTCTGAAGGAGTAAAAAAACATTTAGGGGCGCTAGGGAGGGGGGTGGTACACTCGCCCCTCTGAGGGAGTAAAAAAAAACATTTAGGGGCGCTAGGGGATATGCGATATCCTGAAAGGTATTGAGATGGAGATTTTGAGTCAGGTGGGGAGGGGGTCACCTCTTAAAACGGGGAGGGGAGGGGGAGCACCTATGTTGTCGCACCCATCTGACTTTTATGATCAACCAGTTAAGTGCCCCCGCGTGTTCAAATCGTAAGCTTTAATTACAAATTCAACTTTTAACACACACAAACTTTGTATATGAAACACACAATTATACAATTTATGTTTTTCTTAAGCTCAGAATTAATTTTCAATATTTTTTTAAATAAGAAATATTTTTAAAATTCATACATTTATTGGAGGTTGGTTTTTTTCCCATTGTGACTAAATAGACCGTAGTAGACTTCATTATAAACTATAAACTTTTGAACCTTCCTTTTTCCACCACCCTGTCCTTTCTAATGCACCAAAACAACAACTTGGTCACTTAATAAACAAGGAAAATAACGAAACAATCAACGGGATGACTATACATTTACAAGTATTTAAAACTTCATACCTTGTGTTTATGTTGTTAACTATTGTTATTTTAATGTCTTTATGTTATGATAGACTAAAGCCTCCACCATCTATTGAGACACGGCCTAACGTACCAATTTGTTTTGACGTACCACATGGCGTGGTTAAGAAACGGTGAAAATGGGCAAAGTGTCGGGACAATACCTCCGCGACAAAAGGGCTGACAATTCGCTAATTTACTGACACGCTGGCCAGCGGTCACTTGGCTGGATACACGTCATCCATCCACTGGACCGCATCCATTGGATACACGACATCCATACACTGGATCACATATATTGGATACAGGACAACCACTCAGTGGATGAACCCACATGATACCTACCCCATATCCAAACATAACACGTTAACTTGGACATATAAATCATTCACCGCGGTACTCCACCTAACTATCCTTTCAACAAATGTTTTACACTGCGAGTAGGTTGTAAGGCTCCAAATAGGCTCGTTACAAAATAACTTTTTCATTCCCATAAACATGTGATTTTGTACTGATATAAAAATGTCATAAGCTTAGTTACGCGAGTATAAAACGTGTTTTTTTTTAACACTGGGTTATAATCAAATTATTTTTTTACGAGATAAATTACCCGTTGAGGGAGAAATACAACGGGCGCTAGGTTGATAGTGTTGTCTCTTCTCTAAACCAAAACCAAAATCACCACCTTAACTTCAAATTTAACCGGAAACGAAAAATATTGAAAACGGATGTTTATCCAGAATCAGCATTTTTACCGGATTTAAGCTTGATCTCCACGTAGTTACTGCACATTGATACTAAATATAGTAGTAGCCATACTCCTAAACCTTGCCCCGCCCACCCCGAAGCACGTCTACCGTCCCCTTCAACGAAATAGAATTTATATAGAAAATATACTTCTACACATCTAAAAATAGAGGTCATAGTTCACCCAAAAGTATAGGACAAAAATAGGACTTAGTCTATATATTTCTTTTTCTTCTAGGGGGTGGGGTGACAACATGAAGTGCTGCTAAGGGTTGAAACCTGACCTAGAGACGCCACTAATTGAAGCGTAAGGTTAAAAACTGCTGTTTATCCCGTGGAACATTAAGGGCTGGTGAGTCTATGGAAATGGATATATGTGTATGGGGGGGGGGGGGGGGGGGCAATATAAGCCTGAACCTCTGGACCACTGGACGACACTGGTGGGCCGGTCAATGTGTCCATATTGTACGGGCACGTGAGGCGCTAATTTGCGCGAAACGGTGGCACAAAGCACTCCGCGAAGCTGGTCTAAAAATAAACGGCGGAAGGGAACCGCAGACACGCAAGTGTGTGAGGAAGGAGAAAGTAAAGGATAATGGCAAGAGGTGAAATTAGTCGATAATAAGAGCGAGCGGTAATTAGTTCGAATTGGATCTGCTTCGCGGAACGTAAACATTAGCCGAGAAAATAAAGCAGTCGAAATGCATTGTGGGGCTCAGAAAATTATTTTACGGCATTGTGAAATACGAAATTTTAAAGCAACTAAATGGTCACCTCTATACTACAATATATGAGTCTCCATCTATGTAAAAAATATACTCAATATATTACTGTATCTATCACTCTATATCAAAATAGTAAGTAGAATTTTTCCAAGAAGTGGTGGTATTAAAAAACAGTTATATACACGATCACACACAATCACACACACACACTGAACACAAAAAAATTTTCTTCACAATCAAAAATACAAACGCAGTAGGTCCCTCTTTTCAGCTTGTTCATGTATGTACAGCCATTACATTTAGACCAGTAAACAGCTCTTTACTTGGTCCATAAAACATAAATGCGCATCAGTGTTTCTTCCAGACATTTTTCTCCGGGGGGGGGGGGGGGGGGGGCTTTTGAAATTTTCGGGGAGGGGGGGGGGGCGATCAACATTTTTCGGGGGGGGGGGGGCGGACACTAGTAAAAGTGTATGTTTACTATATAAAATCCATCTCGTTCGGGGAGGCGGTAGACGGAGCCCCCCCCCCCCCCCCCGAAGAGATGCCTGGAAGAAACTCTGATGCGGATAAATACAGAAGGGGGGGGGAGCGATATTTTTTGTCACTGTAAGTTTTAGGGAGAGTGGAAAATGCAAGCCTTAAACTACAGGTAAAAAAAAAAATCTCTTACCTTGAGGGAGGGGCTCGGCGGTGCCACATGAGACCCACTTCCCGCCTTGAAACTTCCAGTGGTTGTTGTCTGCTAGCGACATGTCCACGTACACGTGGTACTTCTTGTGGGGGTCAAGGCCACTCATGACGTAATGCAACACAGGAAACATGCGTCTGAATGGAAAAGAAACCAAAAAAAAAACAATTAGCTAACGACTATAATTTTTTAATTCAACCTCACATGTAGAGTAAGGTCACATGATATGTTGGTCATTGTATGGTCAGATCTTGAAACTTGAACCATTGGCGTCACTAGGTCGGGTGTCACCTGGTTGGTAAGTGAGGTTGTCACCCCCCCCCCCTACAGTTTTGACCTTTCGGTATGGTCCCACACCCCTACTACTTTTTAAATTGTTTTAACTGGATAAAAAAAATTGTAAGACACATAGATTTTGGCGTCACCCCCACCCCTTATAGTTTCATCCAGTGCAGACCTATATACACCTATGTTTTTATAAGGGAAAGTTCTCACGTAATACATCGCAACTTATTGATTGGGTATGACGATAAGATTACTAATTAAGAACGGATTAAGAACGTTCGACTTGGAAAGAAAGTTAAAAGACAAAAATAAGTTGTTTTAATAATTAAATTTTAAATTACTGTTATATTTGAACCGGTGGCGTAGCGTGGTCGGGTGTCACCCGGTGCGGCACTTAATGGTGTCACCCCCTCAGAGGCGTAGCGACTCTTGGTGTCACCCCCCTAAATGGTGTCACCCGGTGCAGTCCGCACCCCCCCCCCCCTCGCTACGCCTCTGATTTGAACCATCTCTAAATATTAAAACGAAGTATATAAAAAATATACAATCCTCATCTTAACAAAATTTTATTTAGCCTATTGCTACTGTGTTCTCTATCGCCTCTAGGCTGTTGTGAATACTGTACTTTGAATAATCACTTTTTTACAGAGGCGTAGCGAGGTGGGCGGGCGGGGGGACATATGTCCCCGGGCGCCGACCTTAGGAGGGGCGCCATGAAAGTTTGACGGGGGGGGTGCAAATGAAAAGTTCGAGGGGGGTGCAAATCGAAAGTTTGTCCCTGGGCGCCGGGAAGGGTCGCTACGCCTCTGCTTTTTTATGAACCATCAATAATAGTAATCAGTATTTTTTATTTTATGTAGAATAATAATTTTAAAAATTAAGTATTGGGATTTAAGAGCATTGAAAAATGCCGAGAGATTTTCATATGAGAATGGAAATGTGGACACGAATGGATCAAATACAATCAATACAACAATGATTTAAAACTACGAAATATTTCATCACTTGTAGTACTTTCCCATCCCAAAATATTTGGCGGATTTTCGTTACCTGCTGCTTATAGACTTACAGACATGCCATTGATACCTCCACGCCCTCTATGTACTAAAGGGACGCCATCTGACCCAACAATACCAAAACTCGCGAATCATCTCCCCTTTGTTTACGTGGCGGCGACGTTTGATCTTCCCTGAGTACAACTCACTGGCCGCGCGGTGCGACACGGCGTACACCAACTCGCACCATCGCACCTCGGCGGTGATTCAATGATCGCTGCGTCAACATTGTTGTTACACAATCACAAACTCGGGCCCTACCCGTCGTCGTTCATTCAGAAGTGCTAGCCAGATTTTTTGCGTCTGTCGACCAAATGATTGGCCAGGTAGTGTAGTCTGACGGCTGAACACTGATTGTTTATTAAACATTGCCCAGATTTTTAAAGTCTTCATAATAATGGACTGGATTTAGTAAACATTATTGAAACGATTAAACAAAAAGCCGACATCAAAGCGAAGAAGTAAAAATACAACACAAAAATATTTGTGGCGGAAAAGTTTCTGAACTTTGAACTTTGATGTTGCTTAGTTTTAAACAAATTGTCTGTGATGTGTTAACATTATTCATAACACTATTTGATGGGCCAATGATTGTATGATAAGATTGAACAGTATATTCATGTATGTTTTATTTTAATAAATGAAATTTTTTGTTAAAATGTGTGTATTGACATAGACGTAACCATCTGTTGTAGGTGTGGTGTGTGGGTGTGGTGTGGATGGTGTGGTGTGTGAGGGTGTGGTGTGTGAAGGTGTGGTGCTATGTGTAGTTGTGGTTGTGGTGTTTAGGGTGTGGGGAGTAAAGGTGGGGGGTGTTATGTGTGGGTGTGGTGTGTGGTGTGTACGGTGTGGTGTGAGGGTGGGGGTAATATGTGTGGGTGTGGTGTGTAGGGTGCGAGGTGTGGGGTATATTGGGTGCGGTAAAAAGATAAAGGAGGAAGCTCAACATCCACTTAGCTATGTGGGTTTTTAAAAATTCCGGTAAATGGAACTATTAGAACTCTCCAGATAAGGAAGGCGCTATTAGACGGGAATATAAGGCAAGAAAAAAAGTATGAGGTAAGGTTAAGTCACAATGAAGTGGCTGTGACGTAAATATTACGTCACTAATCAACCTCTGTCGGTGACATCAAAGGTACACCTCGCGAGATGAAAGGAAATCACAGGTGGGACAGCCAGACAAACATCTTATTGGAGGGGCAAGGAGGGGGGGGGGGGGTGGGGGCAGCGAGAGGCAATAGGGGACTGAGGTTTTACATCATTTAAATTTATTTTGAAATTTGACTGAAATGTGTACGCCTATAGACATTAACAAACGTTACTTAAAATAATTTTTCGTTAAACGTTTAGTTTAAATTACATAAAAGTAAGTCTTTTTCAGCTAGAGTCAATTTCCTTAAAGAACAAATGACAGTAAAGACATGGCATTCGTCTGGTTAGCCAATAAAAAAACAAGTTAATAAAAAGTCTAGTGACAATTTAAGCGCAATTTCCTTAATTAATTTTTTGTGACCGAACGAAAGGATATTTTTGAAAACTTTCTTCGGCAATATTGTTCTAAATTATGGCAGGAATCGATTGGTACATGTGTCAAGTCGCTAAGTGATCTGGTTGCCGAGATATGGGCCAAAAACTGCATTTTTTTGGCTTTTCCGGGAAATCCAGGAAGGAATTCCGGGAATTTTTTTGGCCAACAATCATCCTCGGAACTTGCTTAACATATTTGCTATTGGAACTAGTCCTCGATATTGCTTCGTTGAGGAGGAGATACTACTTAAAGCTGCGGACACACACACATCCATCCATCCATCCATCCATCCATCCATCCATCCATCCATCCATCCATCCATCCATCCATCCATCCATCCATCCATCCATCCATCCATCCATCCATCCATCCATCCATCCATCCATCCATCCATCCATCCATCCATCCATCCATCCATCCATCCATCCATCCATCCATCCATCCATCCATCCATCCATCCATCCATCCATCCATCCATCCATCCATCCATCCATCCATCCATCCATCCATCCATCCATCCATCCCTCCATCCCTCCATCCATCCCTCCCTCCATCCATCCATCCATCCATCCATCCATCTAACCAGAAATAACGAATTAATAATCGCAATTGTCAGTATGGAAATTGCACTAAAAACAACACACCATTTGCGAACGGGAGGTAATCATAAAAAACAATGTTAATGTATTTAAAACAGTGGGTTTTAACCTTTTTTGAGGTACTGAACCTTAACAGTTTCAAATGCGCATTCACCGAACCCTTCTACGGTGACGAAATCCAATTGTGAATCTTAAGAGTCGGGTGTGTGTTTTGACCACGAACCCCTAAGACTGACTCACCGGACGATTCGATCGATCTTAGGCTATTTAGTAATCTCAAAAATGTAGGAAGAATTTATTTTCTTTGCTAATTGGATTGGACTCAAAATATTAACAAAACCAAAATTATGATACAAAATGCATCTAGCAATGAAGCTATTAAAATAAAACGACACACAGGTAGAGGAAGTAAAAGATTTCACATTTTTAGGCAGCATTGTCAACAATGTAGGTGCATGCACCATTGAAATTAAAACACGCATCTCAAAGTCAATTGAATCTTTACAAGCATGCAAAAAAGGCGATCTACAGTCTTCTCCAAGGAGTCGTCCATAAATGACGTCAGACTCATAGGGGGGGGGGGGGAGGGGGGTCCGTAATTTTGTGACGGTGTGTGATGAGGGGGAAGGGGTGTGGTGTGACTTCACAATTTTGCAGCATAAAAAGCAATGTAAGAAAACGAATTTAAGCCGTTATTTTTGCGTTTTAGAAAACTGTTTTAATAAATTGTAATAGGAATTGATTAAATACTTAATGTTGACAGAGTTCAGACAAGATTTTGTAAAAATATCGACGCTTTAAGAAAAATTCAACTGCAATTGTGAGGGGGGGGGGGGGTTGTAGGCTGAGGTGTGACGTCATTTTAGGGAGGGGGTTGGCTTTTTGAGACGATGTGTGACGGAGGGGAGTGGGGAGGTAAAAATCGTCAAAAAAACGTGACGTCGTAGTCATATTATAGATGACTCCAAGACCAATTTCAAACTTTTCAAACGTTAAGTCATAAGCGCCTTTCCGTGCGGCAGTGAATGTTGGAAAGCAACAACCACTACCAACCAATCAGTGGGTTGCTTACAACGTGTGCGTTAGGGGGATAAGGCATCATTTTGTTTAGCGCCTTGTCTAACGATAAGAGAAACGGAAGCCGTTTCAGAGGTAATCGAGAATAGGTTGTGTTGGGTGGGCTATGTGCTAAGGATGAGTTCGGATGAAAGCACTGAAATGTTACTGCAGTGGACGACTCAAGGGGCAAGGAAACAGGGTAGGGCTACCGAGGCTTGGAGACGCACAGAAGAAAACCGACATGAGTCTTGAGGAGTTCGGCTGAGACCGGCAAAAATGGAAAGAACTTTCTGTGACTGCCCCGTGTGTCGTCCTCAGACGATAATGACAATTAGCTTTTCAACCCGTTCCGTTTTAGTGCATTTTTAGCATAATTATATTTCCTCACACGAAAATGGGATCGATGTAGACTTGTAAACTTAGACATCACCACATTACATCTTAAAAAGAATTATTTCAACTAATAGCCTGAAATAAATCACACATACTTTTCAAATACTTCATTCAAACAATTTTCGTGTAAATTTCTTTTGATAAATACAGTATAAGCCAGCTTCTTTTAAACTTATTCTTATAAGATTGTTCTTTAGTCTGTTTGTCTGTTTTCGGTCTGTCTGTTAGTGACTTATTTAAACTCCCGCACTCGCGTAAGTAGCAGATAATTGTCCTTTTGAGTTACTATTTGGGTTACAAAGGAATTTTTTTTTAAATATTGTTTTTAAAACTTAAATTTCTAATTTCTTTTGTATCTTTACAATATCTTTACAATATCTTAATAAATATCTTAATATTTAAATTTAGAAAACATAAAAAGGCTTTCAAGTATATTAATGCAATGAAAGTAAGAAAATAACCTTCTTTAGTGCAAGTATTGATCTATAAATCTTACCTTCCGTGTTTTGTGATGATCATCTCGTTAGAGTGGATGTGGAACTTAGCCCACATGTCCCCGTTGTACAGGCTGACCACACAGTTGTTTTTTCCTTTGGCGGTCCAGGTGGGCACGGGGTTGCCAGCCCCTAGTCGGCGGACTTTCAGGGGTGGGGGCGGGCAGTCCGGGTGTGGTTGGCCACTTTCTGGATGTGGCATGGCCACACTTGGGGGCCATTGGTGGTAGTAGTGTGGGTCGTAGTGCAGTGTGGACATGTGTTCCGGGTGGTAGAACGGTGGTGAGACTTTTCCCGGTGAATGGTGACTCATAACAGGTGAATGGTGACCTACAACAGGAGACTGGTGACTGATGGTTGGTGATTGGTGACTCAAAACTGGTGATTGGTGACCAATAGCAGGTGAATGGTGACTCATAACAGGTGATTGGTGACCTACAGCAGGTGAATGGTGACCCGTGAAGGGGTTCACCCTGGCCTGATAATCCTCAACACTGACATTGTAGTTTTGAAAAGTTTGTTGGTGAAAGTTTTGAGTTTGTTTTTGATGGAAGTTCGGGGTCTGCTTTTGGAAAGGCTTCAGCTCCGTGAAGACCTTCTCGTGACGGTAGTCTCCGTGTTGTTGTGTGCTGGGATGATGTAGGCCAGACGCCTTGTGGCCGGCGTGTTGACTGTACAGGTCCCCGTCAAAGAACGACGGGTACGTGCTGGTGTAGGTCCTATCGTCTGCTGTGGTGACGCCGTACGTGTCGTAAGCAGACGACGGGCTGAGTCTCTGGAAGTGCTGGACGGAACCCTGCGGGACGGGTGCCAGATTGAGAGAGGATCCACCCGCCATCATGGTGAACCGGGTTATGTTTTTAAATGTACGATTTTAAACGGGGTTTACGTTATTTTGGACGTAGTAGTATTGATGACAGTAGGAATTTTAGCTGTTGAAAACAAATTCAATGAGAAGTTTATGTTAGTTTTTATTCTCAGACTAAAAAAGATTTTTTTAAAATTCTTGGATCATTTAAACATGGCCAGGTTATGTGATATAAGCCTATTATTTCAAGCATTAAAGATAAATAATTACTATCGAGAATACAACGTAAACATCCATCCCTTCAAATACCGATGATCGATAGGTCCGAAAGTGGACTTTTATATAGCGTTGAGGGTATGTAATGAAAAAAATACATGACATGCAAGCTGAGATAAATTAATAAGGAAAATTAAGTAGACTTGAACTAGATCGTTTTTTTTAATCAGATAGAATATTTTTTTTTTAATTGAACGTTTTTCCTATTTATTTCATCATAATTTTGTTTTAAACAAACAACAAAGTTTGCAGCGATGTTAAAAAAAAATGTTAGGTTAATTTATTGTGTAATTGTGACAATGAAGAGCCTCAGACTGATAGTTACATTTTAAGTACTGACTAGACGCGAAAAGTTGAGCTCAGATTATAAGTTTTTTGCTTTTAGAAATAAAAAAAAAAATATTTAACAATCTTTTAACTTTATTTTTTTCTATTTTGTCAATAAATGTAATTGGTGCTTGTATGTCCCATCACCTTCACCCTCTCCGCCCCCAAGTATGTGAGATTTATTTTTACCTCGATCTTTTTTTTTAAATGACATTAATTTAAACATTGTTGTCAAAAACTTCGCAATTAATTTTAATTCACGTCATAACAAAAAAATAGCTGTTGAAAATATATAAATGGCACCCTAAAATTATTGTTTTACTATAATGAAAATAAACTGTCTTAAGCCCTGAATGAGATCCACATTCCACCCTACACACACACATCCCACCCTACACACACACACATTGTGCTAGCTGTAAGGTTTAACTAGCACGCGATTCAGAGATTTGTGAGTTTAAAAAAATCCACGTATATTCAATCATTAATGAATTGATTGCTCATCCACAAGACTCATGCCATGCACAAAAGATTAACGGTACTCACATTTATTATTTAAACAATTTTAAGTTTATGCGACGCTCAGTTAAAAAGGTGATTAGGTTATAAAATTTAGAATGATTAAATTATGTGTTAGTTTATGTTAATTTATGTTTTGTGTCTTCTGTATGATAGCAGAATCTTGTGGAATGTGTTTTAAGTTGCAAATGTTTGTTTTTTCTTTTGTTTTAAATTAATTATTGATTAATTAAATAGAGCATCTTCCAAACCTTACGGTCCATTGGGCAGGTAAGGTAGAGTTCATATGTTTCTGTCATTTCGGTATATGAAGGGATAGTCTTGTCAGCACTATGCCCAGGATTCTTTACTTTCCCTAACATGAGTCAGGTACCCATTAGAGCTGGGTGAACTCATGGACTTCCTATGTCCTCGAGTCCTGGTTACGAACTCAAGACTTTCTGGCAAGCAGTTGATTGCTCTACCATTTAAACACGCCGTATAATGTTAATTATTTAATTAAAACAGTAATTTTTATTTGTTTTGTTTTTCAGACTCTGATCTCATGATATGGAAGCTCGGCGAATGAATTAGAATCGCACCCACTACTGTCGTACTCTACATGTAAACCACCCAACCTTTGTTTTGAATACAAACTAACTTTTTAACGGTTTTAATTGAATTGTATGTAATGACCGTTTAGGTTTATGTATAACGAGTGACCAATTTTTCGGATGTATTAGGTTTGATGAAACACGTACGAGTACTTCAAAATGCGCGTGACGATAGGATGGGTACACGAATTTGTGTCGCTGAGATTAGGAATAGATAATCTAGAATTAACCCCCCCCCCTCAATCTTGTTTTACTTGTTAAAAGATTTTTGTTGATGAGTTTCGTGTAGTAGAGTTTTATACCAACACATCCATACCATTAGCGTGTATCCCCTTGGATTTTTTAAAATCAAGAATCATAATTATGCTCTGTACAATCGCTGCTTTAATGTGGCATTCGATCATTACTGTCTTAATTTTTTAGTTTATTTTTACATTTTACTAAGAGGAAAAAAAACAAATTGCAATACTTTAGTTATATTTCAACTAATAAAATGTAGAAATGACTGCCGGTGATGAAAATAATTTGCAGTTTTTCATCGATAAAACGTTAATTTATTAGTTTAGTTATAAATTATGTCGGTTTAAAGTGTGGTTCAATGTTCGTTAATATTCGGCTCCGAATGGCTTCGAATATACAACTGCCGCTCTTTGAATGTACAATTGCTGCTCTTTGATAAAACAAGTGCGTTTCTGTTTGATGAAGATGTTGTTTGTTTAATGTTTAGAAATATATTTTTTTAATGTAGAACAAAATGTGCGTTGTTGTTTCTAAAATATCGGAACTAAAATACAACTGCGGCTCCCAAATAATAGATTACAGGAAAAAATTTAATTACTCTTTTGCTAAAAAAAAAATGTTGAACAAGAAAAGAAAAAAATTGGACGATAATATTATGTATATAAACTACGTACCTGTTAATGAATTATTACACTTGCTGTATACGTCAGACTTCGCACTTTTACTATCCAATCACATAGAACAACACATTTGCAGAGGTAACTTGGTGATAATTAAAAACTTAACACCTACCAATGTGCAAAAAAAAATTTGCGAAACTTTTTTCGCAGGATGCCAAAGTATGACTCCAGAACGGGAATATCCCAACTCGCAGTTCTGCTGATGTTAATGAGCGCTAATAGACTTGACCATCGCTGGGTGGGACCCGACCCCTAGGACCAGTGACACGTGACCTGCCCCAGTGGACACAGTCCAGCGCCGTTCGGCCATTGGTCATCAGTTGGGGTAGGGCGGGGCCTGAGTGACCGTCCATTGAAGAGCGGAGGGTAGGGGGGGGGGGGGGTCAGCCGGCGACACAGGATCAAAGCGAGGCACCGATCAGCACACTGACCGCCGCTTTGATGATGTTTGGTCAACAAGTTATCATTGCCGGGCCGGGGAACAAAACCCAGTCACACAAGGTACCATATTTTGGACATCAATATGTCCAACTACGCGGCTCCATGCGCTTTGATGTGTTATTAAAACACGGCAGTTCGTAGATTCATTTTTGTAGTCGGCTTGTTTTTTACTTTGATGATTTATATATTTTTGTTGTTCATTTCACTTTGGTGATATATTTTTTTTCTTTATTGATATATATTTTTGCTTTTTCACTTGGATGATATATAGGTCTACCTATATATTTTTGTTTTTTCACTTCGATGGTTTACGCCTATTTTTTTTGTTATATATTTTTATTTTTTTTACTTTGATGATATATATCTTTGTTTTTTTTTCCTTTGATGATATATATTTTTACAAGCTTTTATTTAACTCACTTCCTCTGTCTGTCGACAGTCTGTCGTCAGTCTAGATAGAAACGTAGGAGTGAAAATTCGGACAGTTCTACTTGACCGATACGATTCACATTTGGCGCGTGGGTCAAGACATGAAGACAATGCAATCTGAAACTAAATTTGACTTAATTGGATGCCTAATTAATTTTTTATGAATTAATAAAAATTTGGACCGAATTAGTAGGCATGTCTAGCCAACCACACCACACGCGTCATCACCTCCATTAGCTGCGCCATCACGTAATGGCTGCGTTCAAAAACCATTGCGCGCCTACTGAACGTGATGTTCAGTAGGCGCGCAATGGTTTTTAGTCATATAACTCTATTGTAAATAAAACATGTAAAGTACTGAAAAAAAAATTCATAAAAAACGTTTTAATAACAAGCTTTTATGTAATGATGCACTAAAAAGTAGAAAATAAATTATAGACTACTATTTAAATAACTATAAAGAAAAGCGTGGGTGTCTTCCTTAACATTAGTAAAGGTATCCAATAGATACTAAAGTGACCCACGCTTTTCTTTATAGTTATTTAAATAGTAGTCTATAATTTATTTTCTACTTTTTAGTGCATCATTACATAAAAGCTTGTTATTAAAACGTTTTTTATGAATTTTTTTACAAGCTTTTATTTAACTCACTTCCTCTGTCTGTCGTAAGTCGTCAGTCGTCAGTCTAGACGGAAACGCAGGAGTGAAAATTCGGACAGTTCTACTTGACCGATACGATTCACAGTTGGCACGTGGGTCAAGACATGAAGACAATGCAATCTGAATCTAAATTTGACTTAATTGGATGCCTAATTAATTTTTTATGAGTTAATTAAAATTTGGACCGAATTAGTAGGCATGTCTAGCCAACCACACCACACGCGTCATCACCTTCAATAGCTGCGCCATCACGTAATGGCTGCGTTCAAAAACCATTGCGCGCCTACTGAACGTGATGTTCAGTAGGCGCGCAATGGTTTTTAGTCATGTAACTCTATTGTAAATAAAACATGTAAAGTACTGAAAAAAAATTCATAAAAAACGTTTTAATAACAAGCTTTTATGTAATGATGCACTAAAAAGTAGAAAATAAATTATAGACTACTATTTAAATAACTATAAAGAAACATTAGTAAAGGTATCCAATAGATACTAAAGTGACCCACGCTTTTCTTTATAGTTATTTAAATAGTAGTCTATAATTTATTTTCTACTTTTTAGTGCATCATTACATAAAAGCTTGTTATTAAAACGTTTTTTATGAATTTT
This sequence comes from Physella acuta, assembly GCF_028476545.2. Taxonomy (NCBI): domain Eukaryota; kingdom Metazoa; phylum Mollusca; class Gastropoda; family Physidae; genus Physella; species Physella acuta. The sequence continues at coordinate 152,313 of NW_026731713.1, read as the reverse complement.
TTATTTTACTTAGATGATATGTGCACGTTTTTTTCACACTTGGATAATATTTATTGATAGTAGAGGCCTGTATATTTATGTTTTTCACTTAGATATTAGAGTCTATATTTGTCCACTTTGATGATTTATAATTTAGTGCTTTTTGTCACTTGGATGATTTATATGTTTGCACTACAACGCCTTCACAATTAAGTTGCTATTGTTAGTGTTTTCTTATTCGTTATGTTTATCACCATGACTTAGATTTTGTCTCAATTTTTACAACAACAAAATAAATTCAAAGAAGTAGAAAAAAAGTTTTTTTTGGAAAGACGACAAAAGTTTTAAAATAAATTGTTTTTCGGCCCATTAAGAACCTCTTAATTACTCTTAACTTTTTAAATTAATTTCAAAATACTAAACTATTTTTGTGAGCCTTCTGGGTCTTTTTAGATTAGCGCATGAACAGCGCGGTTTATTTCTTTGAAGTATTTTTAAGGTCACAATAGTTGTTTGTTTGTTTTTTGTCCGGTTGTCTATCCAGTTGTCTGTCCTGTCGTTTGTCCGTTTGTCTGTCCGGTCGTCTGTCCGCTTGTCTGTCCTATTGTCTGTCAGGTTCTACGTTTCTCTATTTGGGGCTAAATCTGATGAATTAAGTTTTGATCCATTTCTAATGCAGCAATTTGTTTCACTTTCCTGATATTGGTTTATTTCCATTGACAACAGTGCGATTTCCAGTTTGATTAGACATTACATTAAACAATATAACTTGAAGCAAACATTATCAAATGTAAGCAAGACATGTTCAACTGTTTCTGTGACCTCCGCACTATGCCCAACCGCCTGCGATTCTTCCAGACTTTTTTCTCAGGGGGGGGGGGGGGGGTGACATTTTTCGCCCCCCCCCCCCCCCCCCGAAGAGATGTCTGGAAGAAACTCTGTCAACCGCCCTTACTTGTTCCTATACTTTCTAATTTCTTTATAGCAATCAGCACTAGCTACGTTTGCCCTTTAAAGCGAGACAGATCTTGGTTTGATAGAGTCTGACATGCCTGTTACCTCCCTTCGCTGATGTAGTGACATTCGCGACATGGTAAAGGAAATGGGATGACATGTACATACTACTGTCTGTTACCTGGGTTGGTGGAGAAGCGAGGGGGTAGGGTAGTCCGCGGGAACTTTCTCAGCGTCTACAGGAGCCGTATTTACAACAGTAGGACTCTCTCCATACGCAGGGAGTTTACAACATACACACATAATTTACAGAGGTATGACTCTCCTCATACACACATAATTTACAACAATATGACTTTCCGCATACACACACACACACACAGAAGTTACAATATTAGGACACTCCACACACACACACACACACACACACACAATACACTCTTATCCAAGAACTGTATTGGGACTCCCACTATAAGCCATTCACTGGTATTACAATTTTAAATAACTCTAAAATAAAATATAAATTTTGATAGATCTAGGCTTACATTTTATTTTAATTCATTGCAATTTTCAACAAAACAGGTTATAACAAATTAAAGCATAAACAACGAATCAACATGATCAACATCCAGCAAAAACGAAACAACATTATCAACATTCAGCAAAAACGTATAAACATGATCAACATTCATCAAAAACGAATCAACTTGATAAACATTTATCAGAAACAACGAGATCGTTCTGATTCAACATTATGTGTTCAACTGGAAAATGTTGCTGTGATCTATTCAATAATTAGTTCAAGCTCCTCATTTGTTGATATCAATTAACAGGTAATCTGCGAGCAATGCCCCCCCCCCCCCCCAATGGGGTGCTCTGGACAAAAGCACTAAAACAAGACGAGTAAAAAAAAATCGTTATTCCAAAATGATTGCATGTTTTGTTTCAATCGTCAACCTACATCCAGGAACGATAATCCATCTGGGAAACTTATTTTAATTATGAGAAACTTCCTGCTTTGCTTTAATCCAAAAGTATCATTTCAAAAATAGTTTTACGGTCGTTTCTTTATTTATTCGGGGTTTTCATAAGTTGGCTTTAGCAACCAAAAAAGATCGTAATTTTCTAAGCTCAGCAAATAAAATGTTTCTATTTAGTTTTATATAGCCTACAACTGTTGTATTGTGTAAACTCTGACGCTGTAGATACGAATCGGTGTCAAGTTCATCACTTTCAAAATTCTACATTAAAGGAGCATTCGCTTATGTATTGTAATAAGTCCGGTGTTTAAAAAGACCAATTATGGCTTTGTTGCGTCCTTTGTTATGACGTCTATCGGCGTGCGTAGCGATATGTTCACGTTTGAAAGCCTCGCTGTGATTCGCTGCGAGTAGCCTGTTCTCATGGTGGGAGCGCGAACGATGACAAGCCGAGAATCGCGTGACATCATTCTGACATTTGAATACAGTACATGATTAGGATAAAAGGGCTCTCTAAAGACCGAACTGTGGATTTCTTTCTTTCGTATCACCACTATATTTCTAAAAGACTGATTTATTATGAGTCACAGTGCGAAAAGAACAGTTGGAATATTTATCTGTTAATTTGTGGATAATTATTTGTATAGGACAATTTATGCCAACGTAATATTACATTGTTAAACTTATGTTGCAGTAGCTTATAATTTTACCTCTGTTCGAATTCGAAAAAGGATTTTGCAACTCTTAAATCCAAATTAGGCTAATTTTCTCATCTAGCTTCACATCGTTTTCATTATTTTCAAGCATTTTGGTCATTTTCATTACCCAATTTAGCCTTGACATAAACTGTAACTGAAAAATCAATAACACGAATAAAATAATAATACTTTGATTTGATATCTCATGGTCAATGAAAAAAAGTCTTTTAAAAACATTATAGCAACTAAAACGTTTGCTATTCCCCAAGTTAAGGATTTTTTTTTAAATTTCTTTATGTTAATAGGTCAACATTTAATGTTAGCTTTCATAAATGATTAGGCATTGTACAAATCTAACAATAATTAGATACTTACTTTTTCTAAAAAAAAAACAGTATTGAATTTATTCTTTGAACATGGAACGGCGTGTCAGAGCACAAAACTGCTGACCTGAAAGTCTCGAGTTAGGATTACGGCATCATCATGGACTCTGATAACCGAATCATATTAGGGGTGGGGGGGGGGTGCATAGATGTCCGGGAACAAGATTAACTTTAATCATCTACACCAGGTTAAAAAGCGTTTTGATCACTTGCAAACAGTGTTTCTTTCAAGCATCTCTTCGAGAGGGGGGGGGGGCTGTGGCTATGCCCCCCCCCTCCACGAAGAGAGTCTACCGCCACCCCCCGAACGAAATGGAATTTATATAGAAAATAAATACTTTTAACATTATTCCCTCCTCTCCCTCCCCCCCCCCCTCCCCTGAGAAAAAAGTCTGGAAGAAACACTGCTTACAAATCCATCTTTCTAAATAAAAGACGCGACTAAAATATTTGCTTGTAACAAAATTAACTTAATTCCGCTAATATTGCCAAGGTCTCTCTACACACGCTCTCAGCCCTAAACTAACCTTGCATAACATCAGGTCACCTGATATATCGAGTCATCATTGGCGGATGATATCTTCCAGTTTTTTTATGTTGCCTAGTTGTCTTTAAATTTTAATTGCTAATTTAATTTCTAATTAGATAGAAAATAAGATTTTATTGGATTAATCTCTCTTCTTCTTTTTCTTCGTTCTTAATTTTTTAATGTTAGAAGGGTTTCTCTCCAACACAATTGAACGTTATGCCCCTGTTATGCCCCATATAGGCCGTTGACTCCGATTTGAGCATACTTCTCTTTTTGAAAAAAACCAAAAACAAACTATAAGGCAGCTGTTGTTTTTTCATTTTGAAGTTGTTTCTCCTAGAAGAGTTGCTGCCCCCAGCTATCGAGCCCCATCTACCCTGGGGTTCCGAACTCGAGACTTATCGGTTTAGCAACCATGAGCTTAACCGACTCGATCACGCTGACCCCAAATTGAAGATGGAAAGATATTTAGAAAAATGATTTAAAAAATTAATGTGCAAATAGTGAACACAAACCCACCCATACAGTAACAGACATTGCGACAGTTGATTTAAATAATTCAATATTAAAAAAGTATATTTTAGTTTTAGCATGTTTTTGACATAGGAGAGATGAGAGAATCGTATTCTTGTGTATGGCGTCATTCATAAATGGCATCATGCTTTTTTTTGACGATATTTAGAACCCCCCCCCCCCCTCGTCATAAAAAGTCAGCCCCATCCTAAAATGACGTCACACCTAAGGCCACCCCTCCCCCAATTATACTTTGAGCTCGGTCAACATTCAGTATTTTAATCAGTTTATATTGACTATTTATAAAAAAATATAAACAAATAATTGATAACCTAATAACGCGAAAAAAAAATCGTCAAACCTTGTGAGGTTTTGTCATGAAATCTGACCCTCCCCCCCCCCCCCCCCCCCCAGAAGAGTGTGTCGTCTATGGACCAGACCCCCATGGAAAGAAATGCATTAATGGTTGAGGCAAAGCTCTTCGACAAAAAAAATTTCATCTCGCCGTATCAAATTTATTAGTTATTATATTAGTAAATATAGTTGTCTTCAAACGTCTAATTTAATTTCTGAAAGACCAGATTTCATCGGAAATGAATTTTCTGCATTGATTAAAGTAGAACAACCCACCAACTATACATCGTGAACTAAGCAATAACGTATAGTAAATACGATTTTTTGTGATTTTTTTCTGTTGAAAATATTAACTAAAAAATAGCCGAAAGTATTGATACTTTAAATCAGAGGAAATTAGGCAATATCACATCCCTAACATAATCCCATAAATGATCTTCCAGTTCCAGATTCGTTGGTAAAACACAGCAAGCAGTATCTACTTATAGGTAAAAGAACTGCAGACTTCCGTATGAAGATACTATCAGATGGCTAGGTATTAGTTAGCAAACACTTGCGAAAATATTAAACACCACCAATCAAACAGCCACAACAAATAAAGCAATCACACTTAATTTAATTAACACGACTAGACAAAGAACAGAAGACGAAAACAGACTAGTAGCAATGGCTGTTTATAGATCGACTATATGGCAAATTAGGAATAAAGTCAGATATTTTTTCACAAAATACACGGACATCGAGTTAAAAGAAATATTTCAAGCAAAGCTAAGACATAGACTGGGAACTCTCACTTAACTGAGAAAAAAAAGAAATATACAGGAAAGAAATAAATAAAGTATTAATTTTAATTTAGACAGTCTCAAGCCAAACATCACTCGATCAGCCCCCAAGTAAATTAACATTAGAACAGTCTTCTGTTTCCCGGGTTTTAAAATGCACAACCTGAATGGTAGAAAGAGATACCCACCTCAACCCCCCCCCCAACACACACACTCCCCCCCCCCCCCCACACTCAACCGGACTGGCGGACATTTTAAGGTAGCGTGCCCTCATTGCCAAGGGTCAATTTTATGTCATGGAAAGTTTTGGAATGATAGATCAGTACGTGATTACAGAGACCCTTCTCCTACAGTCGTTTCTATTTCTGTCCATGGGTGGCTACAGTGTGAACTTTTGACTCCGCAGCACACTAAACTAAGCAGTGAAGAGAAACCTAGTTTGCACACCTTATTTTAATCTAGTTCTTATGCCATTTTATTTTTTCCCTTTGATTATTATATATGCAATTGATGTTCATTGTTCATGTCTTTGATGCTACGTAAAATCTATCAAATATATTATTATTACTGATTTAAATGTTTAAAACAATTGAATTAATAAAAATAAAAATAAATAAAAAATCTACCCCCTCCTCTCTCCCCCTCTATCCACTTTACCCCCAGACATGATAACCCCACAATCCCTTTAACTGTTCCAACGACCCCACCACCCACCGCAACATCAATATCCAGAACTTATTTAAAGTTCTAAATCTTGTCTCTTTCCCCTCATCTTTCACACTGCAACCTTTTGAAAACTCAATGCGACCACTACAACACCCTTTCAACTAGTCAACTTAAGTTGTTTCCCTACATAGAAAATGCTTCACTGTCCCATTGACCCTCTCTGAAAAATTTCCTTTCCTCTCCCCACCCAGACTTCTGACACTTTCATTTGACCTTCACCCCTTTTACTGTCATCCTTTGCAATTTTTTTTTTTTTTATAATCAAAAACATGACATCATGTAAATATTCATTATGTACATTTGCAAAACCTTTCGTTTTCATTTGGTGTTCAAAATTATGTTAAAAAATTTGATGTTGATGTACTTGTTTTAATTGAAAATAAAAGTATTAAAAAAAAAAAAAAAAAATTTATATCTAAGCACAAGGTTCGAGAGATTTTAGTTTGACTAAATTAATTGGTATAATATAAAAAAAAAAAAAAAAAGTAAATCACTAACAAGCATCGTAAGGCAGTCGACTAAAATAGAAGACCCAAACAAGGATACAATAAATGGCGAGTGTGAACCCACCTGGAGAGAATGATCCAGTGTAGAGTATTCAGGGTAGGGGGACCACATTAGTTGGGACAGATGTATGGTGTTTTGTATTAGATAGGAATAATTTGCAATTTGTATCCACATCCCCGTTTCAAAGAATTGTAGGCCCTAAGCCTGTACTATAGTTTGTTAGTAATTCTATATAAGCATTAAAATAGTCAATGCGAGATTTTTAACATGGTTATCCTGCTTGCTACTCCACGGTCGCACTTTAATTTTAAGATAATGTTCAAGTCAGAATTTCATGTAGCTAAAACTAAAAGCATTTTATATAGGTTTACAAAAAAAGGGAATTTGTTTAAAACTTAGTCCGAATCTTTCAGGTTTTTTACAAAAAAAGGGAATTTGTTTAAAACTTAGTCCGAATCTTTCAGGTTTTTTTTAAATTTAGCTTGTAATGCATGGAAGAGAATAATTTGACGTTCAAACTACCACACATACTAGCGCCAAGTGTTTTCAATGCTGCATACAATAATTGAAGAAATGAAAATTGAGTTAGAGAATGCTGCTGTTACTTTACAGTATAATTTGAAAGATTATTCAAGCACTAGTAATTTTTAATAAGTGAGGTGATGTACACGTGATTAGTAATAGGTATACGAATATCAACACTAAGGCCTACAGAAGTACACAAAACAAACATGTCAAAATAAGGTTGTTAATCTCAAAACACTTTTATTATTTCAAAATGAAACAGAAATTATGTCTCCAAATACTAAGGAGAAACAACAATAATCAAATCTACAGAAATGATTATGGTGAAAAGGGGCAAACAAAACTAGAACTGTAATCTTCATACTGAATCAACTCTGAATAATGAAACAAAAATTTAGAACAGTTTAAGATGCAAGATTATGGGAGAGCAAGTACTTTTAAGATGGACATACAAAATCACAACCACAAATCAAACTCAAAATTATTGCTAACAATACATAACAGCTTTTTCTAAAACAAAAGAAAATGAAACGTGAATGTAACTGTTAGTAAAAAAAACAAAACTGCATACATTTGTTGATTGAAAAAACAACATTCAACCAAGATAAAAAAATATTAACCTGAAACATTCACGGTAGAAAAAATTACTATTTCTATGTGCTTTCAAAGCATGCATTCAATGCTTAGCAGCCCACAGGAATTCCACTTTACTTCAGTGTACACACATTGATAAAGATGGATGTTAAAAGCAGATAAAAATACAGATTTTCTGCAGCAAATTGTAGAATCATTAAAAACATCCTTGGCATTTTCAAGGAAGGAAACCAATAATAATTAGTTTGAGAGCTTGTCTCAATGCAAACATTAGCAAAAACTATGATTGTCAAAACTTAAACAAACAATACTAATCAATGAACAAAAAATCTAGAATGCTAAAATTCTTTAACCTTTAGTAGTAAATGGTGAAAGATTAGTATGAAGATTATGAAACTCAACAGGATGTGTTATTTACAAAATTTACAACTACACACGGGTATGACAAAAAACAGGCCACAATTCTACATTCCACTTATAAGTTGATACAATGGCAGTTAATATTGAAATGTGCTTGGTATACTTTATTTTTAAATTAAGTAAAAAAACAAACAAACCCCATACTATATCTAATGCCTGCTCATGAGTTCTGAAAAACCTATACCATAATGCAAGCTTCTAATAAACCTCATGTCCAATTTATAAAAAGTTATAAAAGCAACATAGAGTAGTAGTACAATAGATTGACTGCACTAATTATTTTAGAACAAACAAATTTTTAACCTATTTCCTTGTATTTGCTAAAGATCATGATTGCTCTGTGTTGGGTGATATATGTGTTCTAATGTGCTGTAGTAAAAATTTTGAAGACCACACAAAACAGAGCAAGACTACAATGACAAATATAAGAAAATAACCAACATTTGATTCAGCACAACTCATAGTGCTGTAGGTGAGTTGTGCTGTGACAAATAAAGGACAATTGATCTGTCGTTGCAAGCAGGTATGCAAGTACTATATTTAAATTTATTATATGGTTAGAAAAAAAAAAAACGCACAGTACTGAAGTCTGGAAAATATTATAAATAGCTTTCCACCAAGTTATGTCCCTGTGCAATACTTTTTATCTCATACTAAAGCACTTATATTTTGATTCACAGTTATAAAGTGGAATGGATGATGACTGAACATGAAGGTAATAAACCTGCATTAATGAATATTGGTGTATAAAAAAAGGCAAGCTTCAATGGGGTAATTTTAACGGATTTAATAATAGTTAACTGTAGACAAAACACAGAAAATTACTTTGTTCAAAATCAATCACTTCAAAGATTAAATGGGCTTTTAACTAAAGTCCTAAGGTACATACTTGGTTAAATAAAAACACAGACAACAGCTGAAAGACAACTTCATTTAAAGTAATATTATATGACAAATGATAATCTTAAGCTTGTTAGATTACAGCGTAATATTCACATCTTTTTGTACACCATAGCTACTAAATATTAAGATACTGTTGCAACAAACAATAAATATTGCTGGATCAAAATTTGTAATACATTATGTGGATTTTTAAAAATATTTTTAACATTTAAATGCATTTCACTAAAGAAGTTTTATAAATTCAATTTTTTTTGGGCCTAAAGTATTGTAAAAGAAAACAAAAATATTCAACCAAGAAATGATACCCAACCTTTGAAGAAGTAAACCATCAAAGCAAAAGAAATGTTTTGCAATTCATCAAGGGTTCTCAAAACATGTCTTTTTGCAGTTAGAAAAATATAAATAGGAAACTTTTTAGAAAGAAAAAAAAAACCTTTACAACCCTTTGTTAAAATGTTAAGATGAGACTCTCTGCTTTAGAACCCATGAAAAAAACAAAAACTCTGGTCTAATGTAACACTGATAAGTACACCATGGCAATGTTAACTTTAAACAATAAAAATACCAAAGCTTATGTAGTCATTATTTTTCTTACAAACCACCAGGCAGTAGTGAGAAGTAAGGAATAATGTCTTCATTATTTTATAAATTTAGTGTTTAAGTTAACTAAAATGCCTAAAATATTAAAAACATGCCGTTGTCTATTTAGAGATGTCTTTCTTCATTCCAGAACTCGATCTTGTGAGTAGTTCCTTTTTCAGTTGTGGTCTACACATATAGAAAAATAACATTAGAAACAGTTGGAAATCTCAAGACTTAAATACATTTGATTAATATTAATACATAATAACTTCAAGTCTTTTAAACGTGTGAAGTACTTGATAAAATTAATGGAATATTCAATTGCATATCTGGCCAGTTTTATACAGAGTGAAATGAACATGAATTAATGATATTAATTACAATTTTTTATCAACCCTTGGATATGGATTTCACTTATTACTGGAAAGCATTTTGAATTAGAAACTGCTTTATTTAATAAATATAACTGGCAGACTGGGGTCACATTATGGGGATATAATTAGATTGTTAAAAAGACCAGTATTTACCCATCTCCACCAGGATGAATATCTTTAACTTTAGCAAGTAAAACTTTGAGAGCATCCAAAGCAGCCATATCCCTAGAAGACTCCAGAGTGTTGCTACTTCCATGAAAGCTTTGAGACTGTTCTTTACCAATAATGATCCTTGTTATGTGCTCTGTTCCAGTTGGCTTTTTCTGATTAAGAAAAAGAAAAGGAGATATAGAATTTATTTGCAGTTAAAAAAGTAAAGTTGCAAATGCAAATAATTTAAATAATTGTAACTGCTCATTATCTAAAACTATTTTGATCAAGAGGAACATATTGGTAAGGAAATTGAATTATTTTTATAGTTTATTAATAAGGATAGTAAATATAAAAATGATGAAGTGGTTCAAGAGTAATTTAAACTTTTCAATTATTTACCTTTGTAAAATCATCAATCTCTATTTCATGACCAAGTGCTTTACAGAGCTCTTTTAACTGTATTTCTGGTCTTAAATTAGGTTTGAGAATACTGGCTAAGTTGACTAGGGATTCTTTAGGCTGTGCAAGAGCAGTAGTTGCAGAAGCTGTAAATCAAATATTTTGTCTATAAATGCCAGTTTAAAATGCAACCATCTCACTTAGTTTCAATAATAAAAGCCATCAGTGCCATCTATTTAGACTATTATAAGCCTTTTATGAGAAGACTTACTATACTTTGTAAAAAAAAAAGTCAGCTGCTAAAGTAGATATAGTAAACAAAAAATCAAAACATTCATGCAAGAAAAAAAATTTACCTGCAGAAGTTGTTGCCAATTTACTAGTGCTGTTTGGAAGATGAAGAAGCCCAGGAACTCGCTGCTGTGTAGGTTGTACTGGTGTCGGAGCTTTTTCAACAACATCTGAAGTAGGTATATCACCTTCCACAAATGTTACCTTTTTATCACCATTGCTTTGATTTCCCTTTAAAAAAATATGTTAGTGTTGTGAGATCACTATCAAATAAGTTAAAATAGTTTAGAGACGTAAAACAAAGATAGTTACCTCCCCAGAAGCAGGATGTTTAAATGATGACTTGACAGGCTGAGGGCTAGGTTTAGTGTATCCCAAAAGCTGCAACATTGCTTCAGCAGCAGATCTCTTGGCAAGTTTTTTATTAGGGCCAGTACCAGTACAATTTTTGTCTTCAACTTCAACCTATGAAGTAAAAGCAACATTTTAAAGGTTAAAAGAAAAATTATTCACACCTCAAGTCCCTTTGGGTAGACCTATCTGTAATTTATAAGTAAATAAGAAATGAAAAAGTGTATTTTCATCTAGTAAAAGAAATTCGGTAATGCTCCAGACATTTTTGGAAAAATGCCAGATTTAAAACTGGTATTGTTTAAAAAAACAAAAGGAAAGAAGAGTACTTTCATTTTTAATACAGTATAACCTAAAGCAATTTTCCTACCACCCCCCCCCCCCCTCCTCCAAATTTTCTGTAACATTTAAAAAACCAAACTAATTGGTAAATTAACTTTTTTTGTATTGCTTTTAAACAAAATGAAATTGATGAATTGTGATTGCATCCGCACAAAAATATTTTTGTTGTTGAAATATCACATATTTGCAACAGGAGCACAACTGTGGACCATTTTACCAGACATATTTAACCATTAGCTGTGTGGTATAAAAACAATATTTGTAATATATCCAGTACAAACAATAAATAAAAATATTATCAAACCAAGAAAACTGAATTAAATGATCAAACTATTATTTCAATAAAGAATGTATTTGAAATGCTAAAAACTGGAACTACCATCTTTTAAAATAAATATAACTTAAGCGCAAAAGATGACCAAACACCAGAGGCATCTCAGTCTTAATCTTACTAATTATATTTATAATTACCTGTAAATTTAACAATCTTAACTTTAAAAAATTCACTTTTAAAAGCTAAACTTTGTCCAGTTGAATGTATTAATTAAGCATTGACAAGTGTACTAGACAAAGGGTTAGGTCTGAAATATGCTAACCTGCATAATGAATTCTCTTCTTCTGGGCAACCCTCTTTCTGCTATCAAGGTATACACAGGTTCCTTCTTCTTTTGAGCTTGCATAATCTGAATAAGTCTGCTGATTGGATTGATGCCAACTCCATAGTTTGGATCTGCTTTTTGTTGCTGAAGCTCAGACTAAAATATTTTAAAAGTTTCATTATTTTATTGATTACAGATGCAAAAATTCATTTTTGGATATTCAAACATTTATTTGTATTACCTTAATAAGATTCCTGTTTTTCTTTTTGTTTATTTGAATTTTTGACTTTGGTCGAGGATAAACAGGTGTAGGAGTAGGTGGAAGTTTTCTTAGTTCTTCTAACATTAATTCTGCAGCTTTCTTTTTGGATGTCTTTTTACTGTTTCCTTCTCCTTCTGTAACTTTTTCACCTACTATACACCGTGTTATAAAGTTCTTCATGTGAGGTGGGCCAGCTTCTCGAATCACCTTCAATATTTTAAAAATTGAAAATCAAAACTAGAAACCATTAGCGTATAAATTTTCTTGAATTTAACAATTATTAATTCAAATGGAAAACAAGCCTATGTAAAACTACTAAAATAAGCTAAATATATATTAAACATTTTTCTAAGTAAAAGAAAATCCAGCTAACCTCAAAATTGACAGGCATGTTTCTTCGCAGAGCAATTTCATGAACCAAGCTGATTTCTGATTTCAAACTGTCTGTTATTGAAAAAGGTTTATATTTAAATAAATTACTTGGTAAGAAAAAAAAAAAAACATCTATAAAAATAGGAGCTTTTGTTTAGCAATTATTCTCAACCTTAAAATATTTACTGCCATATACAAAATGTAAGTGGCTTACATTTGGGCTTTCTAGTTGTAATAATGTCATTTCAATTACCATTTGTTTCCTCTTCAGCTGGTTCTTGATCTTTTTTAGCTTCTATCTGTACAGGCAGGTTTTTAAGGATGCGCAGGGCCTTCTGTGCTGCATTGTGACGTGCCGCTTGCCTTGTAGGGCCATCTCCTATAAACTCACGATGGCCTACACGCAAAGAGACATAAAATGCACGACTCATACGAGGATAATGGTATCTCAGGGGCCAGAGCACACCACTACCACGGTAACGAGGATCTCTGTTAGCTCGCATGTACTGCTGATATCTTAAAATTAAAACAAAAGAAAAATTAGTATTATAATTAAACAGAATTTTACTAGGCCTACAGAATGTAAGTGAAAAGTAATGATGTAACTTTACCTCTGGTTGTAGTTATATATTCCCCTATAATCCATTCCTGGCTGAGGATAATATGAAGGCTGCTGTGGCTCAATTGCCTTGTAGATCGCAGCTTCCCCTCGTTTCATTGCAAGAGCATTTAGTTCAACAGTAGGTGTAATATTTTCATCTAAATATATATTTAAGCGCATTAAAATTACAGAAATGGGAAAATAAGTATACAATAAAGTAGTAAATTAACTATCAGAAGTAAGTTTACCCCCACTATCCACACTGTTGCTACTGCTGTATCTTGTTGGTTTAGGAGGTGGATGCTGGTGTTTTGTTTCAACTAAGGCAATAGCAGCTGCAGCATGCTGAGCTTTTTTAATACTCTCTCCTGAGGCAGAATATTCCTCATCACCAAGCTTCAATTTTACATAGAAAGTTTTCTTATGGGCAGGGCCCTGCTCATCCACCAGCGTGTACTGATGGCTCATCTGAAGAATAAAATTTGTAACGGTACAAATTTCAAAATAATCACGAAGTGGACCATGTGACTGTTACTAAAATTAGCAAACAAACCTTGTTAAATCTTGCTAATTCATTTATAAGACACATAGGGGTTTTCTCTTTTGTGTTTGCCAAGCCAAGCGTCTCAGCCGCATTATTTTTTGATTGTTCTGATTCCTCATTACTTAACTTTACTTCAACCTGGAATAAAGAAAAACAACTAAAGAAACAAGAAAAAACTGCTGGCAAGTTATGTTTATAAAAATACCAGAGCATTTTAAACAAATCCAAACACCTTTGAATTTTTAAAACTCTAAAACAAAAAAAATAATTCACATACCTTATCATTAACATTTTTATTTTCAGCTATGGAAGGTGTATTATTAATCACAGCAGGTTTTGTTCCTTGTTGCACTTGAATGGTTGAGGGTGTTGTCACATGATTTAAATTGGACTTTGAAGGATGTTGCAAAATTTGCTTAGGCTGAATCTGTTGTGATTGCTGCTGCTTGTGGTAGCGTTGCTGGTGAAGACTTCGTTGTTGTAAGTGCTGCTGGATTTGTATGTGTTGTTGCTGTTGATAATTTGATGACTGATGTTGGGCTATAGGTTGCTGCTGAATTTGAATCTGTTGCTGTTGTGGAAGCAAATGGTGGTGTTGTGGGACTGTTTGATGAATATGATGTGGCTGTTGTGGCTGTGACAACTGAGTGGGTTGAAAATGCTGTACAGGAGTTTGAATTGATTGTTGTTGGGGTTGCTGATACTGATGATGTGAAGACTGATGTTGCAAACTTAAAGCATTGTTATCCATTCCATGACTAGAGTGAATGGAAGAACCTAAGAAGAGTAAAAACATGTAATTGAATAATTAAGTACATAAATGTAAAATGAATATCATGATACACACCATAAACTAGTTACAATCTTCCACTTCTGTTACTAACCTCACATAACATATTATATATCTTTTTCTCATATAAATATTTCTAAGTTGTGAGACTCACCAGAAATAGATTGGTAAGTTGTACCATTCTGTGCAGGCATGTTTCCTAAAGCTGGAGTAAACTGATGAGCTGAAGCAATATCTGTTGAAATTTGTTTTTGACCATGATAGTTATTCACCAACTGCTGCTGTTGAAGATGTGTAAGTTGAATATTTTGTGTGGGCTGCAACTGATAGGCTTGCTTAGAAGACATCGCTTGGGAACCTGGCATTAAATAAGATCAAATTTTAAGGAAATGGCCAATATTTCCTCCAATGGAAGAAAAAATTACCTATTGAGATGAACAGTTTTTTCATCAGAAAATAAAAACAAGCTAAGCAATTTTTTTTCAACTTCAGGGCTTACTTATCACACACTCCCAGGTCTGAATAACACACTAAACAAATATCTAGCTTGAGTTTGGTTATGTTTGGCACACATCAATGGGATAATTTAAGGATTATCAATAGCCTAATTTAATTTTATTCTATTTTCATTCTTATACAGAAACTCAGACAATTTTTATAATATTTTTATTTTCAACCCTTATTTACTATAGTGTGGTTTATTGAACAATGCATAATAATTATGTTTATTGAGGTTTAGTTTTTTTTAAAACATTTTTTGTTTAACACACAGCTGATAATTGGAGCTAGGATCAGTGTTGAATTTGTTAGATGGATTAGTGTCATGTAATGGCTGCTGTGATGTTAGTATAAGGTTAGTTTTCTTAACATAATGTGTTAAAGGTTCAGACTGTGCCACTCTTAGGATATCACTATTTCCAACAATAAAGTAAAACTTGAATAGACTATAGGCTGGTACTATAAAATATCTCATAAACAAGACTGCTTGAATAAGTTTATTTAGCAATACTTTCTGACTCGCATTTGGGCAAGTAAAAATCAGTGAAAATATTTTTAAAAATGCAATGTAACTAAAATGCATGTATGCATTAAAACATAATTAGCGAAAAAGTAAAATACAAAATGATGTTATAGCAAGAATACAAACATGCAAATGTTTTTTTTTAAAGTTTCTAATTGTTATTTTTGGCCATTATATCTGATTTCTCTCATATTTATAATGGTCAATACCCACCTCTTTGTTGAGCCATTACATTTCTTTGCTGTGTATTTTGAGCAGCTCCACTTGTATTAATTAAAGAATGCTGTTGCTGATTGCTCATTATATGATTGTGAGACATAATTATACACTATATTTATTTGATGAAACAAATGTATCTTCAAAAAAAAGTAACCTAGCTGAGCTTTTTTTAGTATCCTATCTTGTTAAGGATGAAGAAAAGTCCTATTGGGTTGTAAAGGTTTCATTGAAGTCTGCAAATAAATACATTTTTAAACACTATAACATTAGCTATTTGAAAATTAATTAAGACTTTTATCAACACTAATGCAACCATGGCCAATACTATAATTGTTGCTCAGAAAAAGTATTCACATTAATTTTGATCAATAACAGGATTAACTATAAAATCTTTCATAAACCAACTCCTATCTTTTATTGTCTGGTCTGAATTTTTTTTTATAGAAGACAAACTATATGATAAAACTATGCTTGGACACTTAGCATAATATCACCTATGTAAGAAAAGTAAATAGCTTAAGTAATAATACTGTTTCAAGATTATTGCACATAATTCTACATTATTATTTCACAAGAACTAGCCTCTAAGTGAAAGGTGTGATAATTACATTAACCACAAGTTAACATGCACATTGTTAGTTGAAAAAATGGTTATAAAAAGGTGTGGATTTAGTGCAAAGTCAGAATGATAAGTAAATAAAAATGAAATTAGTGTTAAGCAGCTAGGGTATCTCACTTAAGTTTTCTTTTAAGCTTTATTTAAAATATTTCTTGACTGACTACTCCACTGTATAGATATTTTCATTACATGCATTGTTCAGTATTAACCATTGAATTGAACTCTGATGCTCCTTGCTCTATAGGCCTACATGCGTCCCTCCTTATACTATACTCCAATTATTGGTCAAGTGGTTTAATGACCTTGGACCCAAAGAGTTGTGGCATTGGATGTGTAAGGTTGTAGATACAGCAAGAAAGCTATTTATAGTTAGAGTCAAAGATTTGAACAAGCCTAAACTTTTCTTTATTTACACTATAAAACTTTGATAAAGGTAGCAATATCCCCCACTGACCTTATTACTTGTCAGGTGTTTCAAATGTCAATTTTTTATGACTCAAAAAAAAAAAAAAAAAACTACCGATGGATGTATTTATTCAGGAGAATCAAATGTGTGTAGATCTTGCTTAACAGTAACTTGAGAGTATCCAGACACGGCCAGCATATTCACTATTACTGTATATAAAAACGATATGTAAAAATAATCTGTAGTCAGATTTGAGAAAGAATGACTTGGGTTTCAAATTTTTAACTTTTTAAGAATTGCGTGACTGCTGCAGGGAGTTGTAGATCAGAGAATAGAAGTCTTTACATAAACAGTTTCTGTGACCTCTGCACATGAAGGGATAATGCAATCACCACTACCAGCCATCTTTACTTTTCCACAAGAGCTAGGGGGACTAAGGTACATTCTGTGGACCCAGATTTGACTAGAGTTTCTGGCTAGCAGTCATATGCTGTAACATTCGACCAAGCTACCTCATAAATTTGTGCTTGGCCTGTTATTTTATTCATCCTCATCTCTGCCAATATTGAATTAAGTATACTATTTTATCAAGGTTTTCCTAATCTGCAGCAACACTACAATTACATTATGTTGTCACAGACAAGCTGTGTATGTTGTTAAGGGGATATGCTATGTTTTTTTCTATTTTTTACAATTTAAGATCTAAAGCTTTTTGAATACTTTTATCATATTTGGCATATAAAAGTAATTATTAACCATTAATGTCCCATTCATTCTACCAAAACTCCACCCATGACGGCCCAATGTAAGGAGCATAACTCTGTATGATCAAGTGAATAGTTTCACAAAATATTTGTTTTTGTCTAAATAAAGTTGAAAACTAAGAAAAAAAGTACTGCTTAATGTTGGGAATAAACCTGGCTTTCCAACAGTATTAAATAGAATATATTATATTCGGTACAAGTACAGTATAAAAATAAAAAAATGTCGGAGAATATTCAAAACCGGTCATTTTCGGTAGTCAACTTTATTTATTTTTGTCTAAACAACTATGCATCGAATTTAACAGTTGAATATCAATTTGGTTATGTTTAAGATATATAATTCATAAAATACATGCCTAGATACGTTTAGAGGCATTATTTTATTTTATTTTTAATATTAAATCTACTAAAAATAGGACCGATGAGTCTAAAATTTCGAGATAGAAAGAAACTATTATTTTTTATCTTTCAAAAGCGCCATTGAAATTAGAAGACCGGAAAAGGATGCTGAAACTATCAGACTTCCTGTTTAGTTAAAAATTAGGATTTGTAGGCCAAATTGTAATGAAACAAATGTAATTTTTCTATGCGTATTGTAAGCGGGCGGCAGCGGGCGTTACGGGACATTAACGGTGTCGGGCGGCAGCGGGCGTTACGGGACATTAATGGTTAAACAGCAAAAAAAGGGCCGAAAACAATTTTGGTTGTCATGGAAACCCAAAAAACCTCCGCCATTTTGATTTTTTTGGTTCTTTTAAAAATACTAAGGCTTTTTTATTTATGCACCTATAGCAATCAAATTTAAACTGCTTATATTTCAGTATGTATTAAAACTTTTGTCACGACAACTTTTTGAAATAAATACTAGTAAGAATTTTACAAGGTCTAAAAAATCGTACCCTTTTTAGTATTCAAAAGTTTCAAAATGTGCATATTAATTATCAAATACTTTTTTTCTATGAAAGCAATCACAATTCCCTCGTGACAAAAGTTGTATTTTTGCATAAAGAACATTTACTGAAAATATGGTTGGCATTGTTTAATAAATAAAAAAGTAGTAGGCTTTTTAGTGTTAAAAACCTGTGAACCGAGAAAAACAGCCAAAAGTAACGAAAACTAGGTCAGGAAAGTACCATATCTGTGTAAACTGCAAAGCCGATTGTAAGCTTTAAGTGTTTCCGAGATGTAGGAAATTAAGTTTATTAGATACATGAGAAATCCAGCTTTCCAATGATGTCAAATACAAAATGACCGATATAAAACTTTTCATAGAGAGCTTGTAAGATTGGGAAAAATTGATTATTTTTTAATTAATAGGGTCATAAAAATCATAATTCAAACACATAAAATATTTTTTTCTCTTTAAAGTTATTATTTTCTTTATACACAAATGGAAAAAGTATCCAAAAGTGCAAGAAACCCATCATGACGAAAAACAAGAAATTGTGATTTTTTTTCCTCGCATACCCCCTTAAAGACAAGCTGAGAATGATCCCAATTGAAAAGACATTTTAGCACCCTAAATTAATTAATTAATTTTCATTAACTTTATTTTTTTTTAGTGAAAATTCCTAAAATTGAAACCACTTTACTGAGTAGCATAAGTTATTCAGCTGGATGTAAAATTACACAAAAATAACGATTTTAAGTAGCCTATATATTTCTGAGATGACCATGAAAGATTGTTAAAAAACTGAATCACTGTAACGTTGTTTTTGGTGGCCATAATTTGTTTTTGTCAGCCATCACGCCGGTAAAAATGTAGGTCAAGCGACAGTCTAACTTATAGCTAACCTAGTTATAAAAAGCTTTGATTGGTTTTATTCGTCTCAACTGGGACCTAGTGCTTTTCATCCGGGGGACTAGATCTAGAATCGCCTGCGACGTCATACCTTGAAACTTAAAAAATTTAAAACCTAGTCTTCCAGAAGGAGAAAACAAAAGAATTTTACCTGGATATATTTAGAAATGTACATGCGACAACAGATATCAGTAGTTTTGTAATAAACATCCAAACAATTAGGCCTACTATAACTATAGTAACTATAGGAAGCGATAAACAGGGCCAGGGGAATAGCTGCAGCTGAGCTTTAACCACTGGATGATCTTTAATATTTAATCTAGATCTAGAATTCTAGAGGAGTCTAGATCTAGATCTAGATTTCTACCTTAAACGATAGATTACCAAAGTGGGTGAAACTCGGTTGTGTTTATAGTTTTATAATAAAATAGGCTCAACTGGAGGTGAACGTGAAGCAGGGAATAAAATACGCTAAAATCACCAATGGAGTTTTACCCCAAAAAGTGAGTTATGGTCGGAGGTGTTCATATTCGTCACATTCATTACGAGGCGACAGAGCTACTCTAGACCTAATCTAGATTCTAGATTAGAAAAAGTCTTGAAGACTAGATTCTGCTAAATCTTAAGAACTTAATAAAAATTTTAAAAATTTAAGTTGGGATGGAATTGGAATGCACGTGCAATTTGATACCTCGTTAAAATATGAAACAACAACAAATCGTAAAATATATTTCATTGAAAAAGATACATACCTCATTAATGCATCAAAATAAACTACTTTACTCCTGAAATAATGCACCTAAGAGCTATGATATTTTGGCAAACAGTAAAGAAAATTATCAGACTAACATGCAGCCATGTTTGTCTGCCCGGTGACGTTCTAGTGTTGAAATCTCGTGCTTTCCGTTTTAATTTCAATTATGAAATAATTCTTTATTTTTTCAAAAGACATACAATTTTAACAATAGACTGCTAAAATATGGGTATTGCAATTACAAACAACAAATAAAAAATAATTATCAAATCACTTAAATACTTATCCACAGCAACCCGTTTGTGTAAAGATGGCGTACGATGTTGGGTTCATTTTTCATCTTACTACCATTTGCAATGGATTATAGAGTCTAGATCTAGATCTAGTTACTACTACTTCCATTAACACTGTCTATTAAACGTAAAACTAATAGAATCCAATTGAAAGCTTAAATACAAACATTTCTTATCAAGAATCTCTCTAAAATGTCTATGATAGCGAAAAATCGCATCCATAGTACCTGGACACCATTGAGCAATGAAGAAGCCAACACAAAGGTAGATTAAAATACTTAGATATAGGTATATTTTTAATAATATATTATATACTTATATATTATAGTTTATAATACTATTTTAATACTTACAGAGCAATTAAGAAGCCAACACAAAGGTAGATTCAAGATTGAATTATCTAGTTGTTAAATATCTAGATCTAGGTCTACTTCTAATAAAATAAATAAAACAGTCTAACTCTAATGCAGTGGTTCTTAACCTGGGTTTGATTGAACCCCAAGTGTTTGGTGAGTCAGTCTCAGGGGTTCGGTGGAGATCAAGTTCATATTATTCATGATTGGATTTTGTCAGTGCAGACAATAGAACTATTAAGAAGAGTTATGTGAATGCTCATGTGAAACTGTTGGGTTTCGGTACCTACGAACAGTTTAAGAAGCACTGATCTATTGGGTTTTGGTAAAATGCACAACAGTAAATGGTGAGGGGGTAAAATGCAAGAAGGAAATCTGAGTAAATAGCAAGACACAATTTGCAAGACTTTTTTATTGTCATGCTTGGTTAAATAATTAAGAAATATTTTAATTAACAATCTACTTTTCTCTAACATTAACATTTGTTTTTTTTTTTCAGATATTTGAAGAAAGAAAAAATCTTGTTGGCAAATGGGTAAATGCTCTGTATTTTAAAATAGCATGCATTAACTATTATTACTTAGCGTTTATCTAATCAGAATAAAATACATCCATAAATTTTATTATTCCAGCTAGTGGGGGCAAATGAAGTAGAATTCTTATGTTTCTTGACCTCAGCATATAAGGAATTGTGTGGTCAGCTGCTTTTACTTTCCCCAATGTAAGTCAAATACTCATCAGAGCTGGGTGGACTCATAAACATCCAAGTTCAAAACAGATCAGAACTCTAGACCTTCCGACTAGCTGCCAAACGCTCAACCATTCAACCCTGCCGTCCCTAGTACTTCAGAAACTTCAGAAATATGTTGATAAGTTTCATCTTCATAGTAATCAAAGTTTAATTTAGTTATAATTGATGGTTGTTCTACTGAATTATTTAAATAGGAGCATTATGTAGTAGTTGAAATGATCTTCTAAAACTAGTGCTTAACATATTTTAAAATGCAAAGCTTTTCATGTACACGTTTTGTTTGACAGTTTCAAAAATGGAATGATGATCAAAGAAGGCAACTTTTTGAAGAGCTGGTTGGGATCAGCAAAAGAAAACAATTAGAATATGCCAGAGAGCTGATAGACAGCAGGGTCCCTTGCACGAAGGATGACTTCACTAGATATTTACCCAGGGTGATCACCCTGTACATCTTTTCTTTTCTCGATGCTCGCAGTTTGTGTCAGTGTGCCCAGGTATTGTATATCCTATGACCATACTGATATTATTTTACCAAAATAATTTTATTGGTATTATTATAAAAGTAAAGTTCCCCTTCCAGATGAAGTAGAGTTCATGTGTTGCTTGACCTCGACATATGAAGGGATGGTGTGGTCATTGCTATGCCTAACTGCCTTTACTTTCCCTGACTTGAGTCAGATACCCAATAAGATGGTGGACATCCAGCAGACTCAAATCCGGATTGAGATCCAAACTCTAGACTTTCTGGTTAGAAGTAAAGCACTCTACCACCCCGCTAAAATTTTTATCAATCAACTGATATAATTAATTATAGCTGTGTTTATTAATATAGGACATTATATTTTAAAACACAAATTTTAATTTAACTAAGCTGTCAAATTTTAAAAAAATATGTATTAAAGAATATAGCGGAAATCATATGTTTTAATAGGCCGGATTTCCTGAAACAATTTCACATAAGCATTTAAATGTTAAAAATGTTTTTTGTAGGTGTGTTGGTATTGGAGATATTTAAGTGAGCTGGATCAGTTGTGGATGTCAAAGTGTTTACATTTTGGCTGGAGCCTTACGTTCACTCCTAGTCCTTATGAAAATGGCATATGGAAGAGAAACTTTATTGAACAGTTTAAGATTTTCCAAGCTTTGATGCCAAAGGTGTGTTCAATCAAAACAGTTCTTGTAAAAATGTTGTATTGAGGTGGTCCCAGTTTAGAATTAGGGCCAGATTTGATTTTAAGATAGTGATACTTACAATTAATATTTTGTATACACCCTCCTGATATTTTACCATGTAGGCCTACTTAATACAGTGAAACTGTTAGCTATACACTTTAAACATGATCTTAATAATACAGAAAAATCATGATTTGACTGCCGTAAATATATGATCTGAATCCAGTATATTGTTGTGTGAATAGAATGAACTTGTCTATTCCAGAGCCCCCCTGTGTCTGACATGAGCAAGCTAAAGTTAAAAGAAAAATCAGTAAAGGGAGGTAAGAAGCCCTCTGGTCCTGTTCCATGGAGAGGGTCTGATCCAGTTCCCAAAGACACCTGGAGATACAACTACCTGAACAATGACGAGGTGTTGGACCAAGTAGCGAAGCTGTAAGTTGTGGCTATTATTTCTCTCATGTGTAGTCTGATTTAAAAAAAAAAAGTAAACAGTTTATATTTAAACTTAATCCAACATGAGTTTTGAAAGAATTAAGTTCTCTTTAAGATCTGATGATAGGGAGAGTGTCATAAAAAACTAGACCACCTATTTCTTTGGCTGTGGTGTATAGAAGAATGCTGTGGATAGTACAATACACAGCCCTGTTCATTTCCTGGTTTTACCTGGTTTTTTTTTATTAAGACTGAAGTCTCAGTGATCTAAGTCATTACCTGTTCAGGCTTATGTTCTTTAGCCAGGCAGACTGGAACAGGGTTAAGAACTGAGCATTTTTTTTTAGTTTAGCCAAGTTTTTGCTTCCTCTCTCATTGTATCACATCAACTGGTTTGGACATGGGGGGAAATATGGCCAGGGGCGAGCCCGGGTTTCAAACTCATGACTTTTGTTCATCCACAGTTTACCATACGTGATAATATAATACAAACAAGTTAATAAAAAGTCTAGTGACAATTTAAGCGCAATTTCCTTATGTCATCCATAACAATTTGTAATTTGTAAATTTTTGTAAATATCATCCTATAAATATAAACTCCTACACGATGCTCAGTTTAAATCATCCTAGGCCTACACGATGCTCAGTTTAAATGTTCTTAATTAATTTTTTGTGACCGAACGAAAGGATATTTTTGAAAACTTTCTTCGGCAATATTGTTCTAAATTATGGCAGGAATCGATTGGTAAATGTTTCAAGTCGCTAAGTGGTCTGGTTGCCGAGATATGGAGCAAAAACTGCATTTGTTCGAGGTTTTTTGGCTTTTCCGGGAAATCCAGGAAGGACTTCCGGAAATTTTTTTGGCCCACAATCATCCTTGGAACTTGCTTAACATATTTGCTTTGGAACTAGTCCTCGATATTGCTTCATTGAGGAGGAGACACGACTTAAAGCTGCAGACACACATCCATCCATCCATCCATCCATCCAGAAATGGCGCATTATTAAACGCAATTGCCAGTATGGAAAATGCGCTAAAAAATTATGAAAACCATTCCATTTTGTTTAATTTACTTAAAATAGTTTATTTATTTTTATGCCAATGTACTATTCCTTAGGCGCCAGAGAAAAGCTTATGGATCAACAACAGACGATCTAGTGAAAAAAGCTCGTAGTAAAGTTAATACAGGATCTAATGTGCTAAACTCACTTAGTAGATCACAAAGTTTAACAGTAAGTATGGTTTTTTCCACCTCAATTTCGACACAATTCGAACACCTTATTCTAAAGTTTGGTAGTATTTCTTCATATTTTGAAGGCACATTTTGTTAATTAAACATGATTGTTTTTCAACTCAATACAAAAACGAATATTCTATTGTGGTATGGTATTATTTAAAGCACTTTTTGGTGAGCTAATGATTTTATTTTTCAAGCGGATGAGCTCTGGGATGGAGGAATCTGAGAGGCCCAAGTGGGCGCAGCAAGTGAAGACACAATTTCTACACAAGAACAAAATGAAAGAAAATGGCCTCCTGGCGAAGATCGCACGGCCGGGGCCCGTCAGTCCACCCCCTCGTCTGACCCACTCCAGGCCAACCACATCACGCACTCCCAGGGATCCCCCCAGTAAGTGAAATGTGGTTTTGTTTTTCTTGAAGAAAATGTGATTTTGTTTCTCTTCAAGTGGAGTTGTTTTTGCTTCTCTTTAAGAGAAATTTGTTTGCTTTTTTTCCTCTTAACGGGAAATTTGCTTTTTTGTTTCTTATTATAAATGTTTTAAAATATGTATGAAAAATAATACTTTCAAATTTATAAATATTATAAATTACTATAATGTAGAGCTTAAATTCAAATAAATAAATTTCATTTAGACAAACACTGCACCAACTCATGATAAGTGCCCAACTTTTACAAAAATCTTATTAAGAAACAGTAATTTTTATTATGCATTCTATAAGAAACAACAGATCTAAAAAAAAACAACACCTAGTTGAAACTAACATGAAGTTTTGTTTTTAAAATAGGCACAGAACTTTTCCCTCACACACCGTGGAAGATTCCATCACAGGAAGAAGATTCAGATACTGAGGTGCACTGACCTTCATTGACATGATCCTACTATTTCTAGTGCCCATATTCACATCATATATACCCATAATCTGTCCATTATTTTATTTTGTTTAAAATCCAATATCAAAATAATAATGTATAGAAAAGCTTTATGAATTAAGTAGTATTTGATTTTTAGAATTAATTTGATGAAAAAGTAAGCCTTTTTAAGAGTGAAAAGAATCCATGCCTTTATTACTAACATGGATTAAAAGAATTGTTTCAATCCTTTTTAGATAAATTGTTGTTTTCTCATAAAAATTAAATTGTGCCTTTTTATAAATATTTAAATTTTTAACAAACCTAAAGTATACACATTTTCTTAAATTAACAAATATTCTGTAAATAGAAAATAATTTAAGCAGGAACTTGATCCAAAGCAAAAATTTTTTTGTTCTAATAATTGCTTCATTTTTTTACAGTAATTCTGGTTTACTGTACTTACATACTGTGATGTAACTAAAATTAATATTAATGTTTAAACATTATTGCTCTTTTCAAGTTAGTTGAAATAGTTGATTGTAAGTTCATCCTTCAAAACCATGTTGTTTTCAAATTGTATTCAATTAATTTTGTATATATTGATGGCAATTTGTTTTCCACTGTGCCCATTGCTCTGTTATTTATTTTTATGTCTTCAAAACATTCCTTCAAATTAAATTGTTGGGTAGAGTACTGTAGAGATCACTGATTGTAGACACTATGTTTTTTTTAAACAAATCTTTCTAAAACTAGTTTGTAAGGTTGATTTTGTTTAAAAGCTTTAATGTAAGAAGATAATATTTAAAAAAAATAGGTTTGAAGCTGTCAAAATATTTGTCTATGAATGGTTCAGTTCTAGATAGTGGTAGTATTTTGTATGTGAAAATTTTATAACATTTTTGTTCATATACATATTGTGATGTACCTACATTTGCTGGTAAATGATGTGATCACCTTACATATTTTATATTTATTTGTACCAGCTTTTATTTATTAGACTTGTATGCATGCAGATTACAAAAAATTATAATTATTTAAACTCCTTTTAGATTAAGTAGTAAGATTATGTCAACTGCTATTATAATCATTATAATGTCTAAATTTTATTTCTATTTCAGTCATATACACTGCTTTGTATGGGGGTAGGGGAGAGGTCGGTTAATTTTTTGATCATGTGTCTTACACCAAATAAATAATACTTTAGGAAATATTTTATAGTTTTACCTTATAAAAAATATATCAAAATGTATTTTTAAAACTTTGAACAATTTGAAAGTATTAAAAATTTGATGCTCTATATAATATAAAGTATTTGTTAAATCTATTTTTAACTTGTATATTTATATATTTTTATATGGAAAAACAAAGGACTGACAGCTAATTTAACTATTTCAAGATCTTTTAAGGTATTATCAAAATAAACTTTAACTCTAGCTAAGCTCTGCTGCTTTCAACTATAAAGAAAACATATTCTGAGAGGTGTTGGCAAGAAATAAAGGATTTTCTTTTAAATACATGGTTGTTTTGTGTGAATTGCTATTATCAAACATGTTTATAGCAGCCATATTATGTGTATCAAATTTCTGTAACATTCTGTTAAAATGCAGAGGCAAAGTTTTTTATCAGCTGAAATTACACTAAAAAAAGTTTAAAATGAAATTTAAATAAACAAATCATTTTTACACTACTGTTCATGGAAATTTTATTGCCAAATTTGCTTTACAAAAACAATTAGTTTATTTGCTTTTGAACTTGGTAAAAAAGTGTAAAAAAAAACAACTTTAAAATCTGTCCTTTATATAACTGATCTACATAGCAAGACAACTAAAACTATCATAAGAAAAGCAAGACAATGTAGTCTACCTGCTCTAGTCTATCAAAAACATAGCCAGAAAGACATTGCTACAAATCTTAAAATTAATTACAATAGACTAAACCTACAAATTCTTTAATAATATATATTTACGTTACATATAAAATCATTTAAAACATACAATATTTACGTTACATATAAAATCATTTAAATATTTATGTTACATATAAATTCCTTTAAACCAATTCGAACAATTAACTTTCGTGAAACGTGTTAAAGGACGGCAGCAAGTCCAGAAAGCTGGAGAAACATACCACAGAAGAACTACCTCCCTCGTACAACAATCTATGTACACATGGGGGGGAAACATACCACAGAAGAAATACTTCCCTAATACAACAACCTACGTACACAATGTATCAAAGTGCTTAAATTTTTGTATGCTTCATTCATGCTAATTCACTCTTACAGGCAAGATTTGCAGATCAACAACAAAGGGATATTGTACTTTTTGTTAACATAATAATACATTTTTAAAAACATATTTAATTTTCCAAAAAGTATAGATGAGGAAATTCTATAAAACAAAGCATCTGTAAATATGGAATTTCATCAGAAAATAACTCAAGCTCCATTTTAAAAAAAACCCCACCAAACTTGCCAACAAAGTTTTTAACAGATATTTACAAAAGCAAATCTGCCTTTAATGCTATACTTCCTTTAATTAGATTTTTTAGGTTTAACTTGGAATGTCAAAATTGATGAAAAAAAAACAATGGTTCAAAATTTGGTTAACATGCTACCTATGTACCAGAGGATAGTTTAACCATTTGAGACATTGGAAGCTATTAATAATTATAGAATGTATTACATTGTGATTAATGGTAACAGTTCGGACTAAACACAATACTTCACTTAGATGGGGCTATATTTTTTACAAGTGTATGATGCTGTAGAAAAAATATTTGGTCTCATGCATAAAGAAAGTAATGTTTAAGATAGAGGTATTTTGTTTATACATGAATTTTGATATAGGCTACTCAGCTTCAAATAGTTATTTGTAATGATGATCAGAGAAGATTTAATCAACTGCCATTCTAGGATTGAATATGCATATTTGCGACAAAAAGTAGAGAACTTCCAGCTCTAATAGACAGCTGTCAGTTGGGGGAGGGGGGGTAAAATCTTAGAGATTGTTCATGCTGATTACAAAAGACTAGGATACTTTATAGAGGGGGGAGGTCTATTTGAATGAATCTTGGTAAAAATCCTAGAACATATTTGATGGCACCGAAAAGCCCTATCTCTTACATGGGATGGGATATGCCTCTACCTCAATGTCCCTAGTTCACACATAAAATGAGAAATGCTCTTACATCTTGACAGAAACCAGATATGGTACACACCATTACTTGTATAAAAATATTTTTAAAATTTAACTGCTATCTATACTTTAAATACATGTTAAGAACATAAAATCTGTACAATACATTGACTCCGATTAAGCATACTAATTAATTAGCACTTGTCCAATTACATTTATCACTAAAATACCAAGAATCAAGAAGCCCTAATTATATGTATTAATACCCGATTATGAGACTTTAAATTGCACATAAAAATAATTAACCTGATAATGACTGGCAATAATTATGCTGCCAGTTTGGCTAGGGCAAGTATGAATAACTGTAAAATGTAAAAACCAAAACTAAAAATTTAATTATGAAAATGTTTTGAATGAGACTCTATACACACTATAAAATTAATTCAATACAGATGTCTTAAATGATCACTTATAGACATACATTTCATACTCAAATCTGTATTACAATTGTGTAAAATGGAACATTTATGTGGTTTTCAATGTGTTGGATCACATTTGTCAACAGCCGTGCCTTGCTTAGCATTCATCTGTGATGTGTGTCAAATCAAGTGTTATTGACATCCTGATGTATCAG
This sequence comes from Physella acuta, assembly GCF_028476545.2. Classification (NCBI taxonomy): domain Eukaryota; kingdom Metazoa; phylum Mollusca; class Gastropoda; family Physidae; genus Physella; species Physella acuta. The sequence continues at coordinate 123,353 of NW_026731713.1, read as the reverse complement.
CTCTAGATGTTAACATCACTGTCCCACATCACTCCTCAGTGTTGAGTGTATCACCGTATGATGTTAACATCTTAAAATAACATTAGATGTTAACATTCCTGTGTTATACATCACTCTTTAGTGTTGAGTGTGTCATCATATGATGTTAACATCATATGATGACACACTCATCTTAACATATCACCATATGATGTTAAAATTCCTGTCAAACACATCACTCCTCAGTGGTGAGTGTGTCTAACACATCACTCCTTAGTGGTGAGTGTGTGGAACACATCACTCCTCAGTGCTGAGTGTGTCACCATAAGATTTCCCTCCTTGAAATGTGTCCATGAATTTATCAGCACGGAAAAATTTGATGATTTCCTGCATGGCAGACACCGGGAGCATTCTGTAACAGATTAGACAAAATCACATTCACATTGGAAATAAATCACCCACACATTGAAAACAAAATCACATTCACATTGGAAATAAATCACCCACACATTGAAAACAAAATCACATTCACATTGGAAATAAATCACCCACACATTGAAAACAAAATCACATTCACATTGGAAATAAATCACCCACACATTGAAAACAAAATCACATTCACATTGGAAATAAATCACCCACACATTGAAAACAAAATCACATTCACATTGGAAATAAATCACCCACACATTGAAAACAAAATCACATTCACATTGGAAATAAATCACCCACACATTGAAAACAAAATCACATTCACATTGGAAATAAATCACCCACACATTGAAAACAAAATCACATTCACATTGGAAATAAATCACCCACACATTGAAAACAAAATCACATTCACATTGGAAATAAATCACCCACACATTGAAAACAAAATCACATTCACATTGGAAATAAATCACCCACACATTGAAAACAAAATCACATTCACATTGAAAATAAATCACCCACACATTGAAAACAAAATCACATTCACATTGAAAATAAATCACCCACACATTGAAAACAAAATCACATTCACATTGAAAATAAATCACCCACACATTGAAAACAAAATCACATTCACATTGAAAACAACATCACACACACATTGTAAACAACATCACACACACATTGTAAACAACATCACCCACACATTGTAAACAACATCACACACACATTGTAAACAACATCACACACACATTGTAAACAACATCACACACACATTGTAAACAACATCACACACACATTGTAAACAACATCACACACACATTGTAAACAACATCACACACACATTGTAAACAACATCACACACACATTGTAAACAACATCACACACACATTGTAAACAACATCACACACACATTGTAAACAACATCACACACACATTGTAAACAACATCACACACACATTGTAAACAACATCAGGCACACAATGAAAACAAAATCACCGACACATTGAAAAAAAAATCACCCACACATTGAATGAAAAAAAAATCACCCACACATTGAAAAAAAAATCACCCACACATTGAAAACAAAATCACACACACATTGTAAACAACATCACACACACATTGTAAACAACATCACACACACATTGTAAACAACATCACACACACATTGTAAACAACATCACACACACATTGTAAACAACATCACACACATTGAAAACATCACACACACATTGAAAACAAAATCGCACACACACTGAAAACAAAATCATTCACACATTGAAAAAACAAAATCACACATAATGAAAACAAAAATCACTTCAGTTACCCCTTCAAGGGTTCTAAAACTGTTGACAATTGTTCCTTTATAGCTTAGAAAAACAAGGACCCATTTCAGCCCCATTTGAAAACACTCAGGCACTTTAAAGGTTACAGATCACTAGATGCTAGACTAACCCTGGGTCGAAAAACTAATCATCTTTCAAAGGAAAACTTTCACAAAATTAAAACTCCTTCAAGCATAATTATTTAGATAATACATGCTGAAATTCTTTATAAGCCTTACTGACTGATTCTTATAATCATTTGTACAAGCCATATTTGTCTCTTAGAAATGTTTAAACTGGTTTTAACAGTTTCCAAAAAAATAAATTACAGTAAATATTATTAATTAACACATTCATTACGTACGTTTTCAAAGCTGCCATTACATACACCATACGTGGAATGCAAACTTCATTTTGATTGGTCAAAATGGCCTGTATTATCCTACTAACTGTTGGCTGTAACTCTAGTGCAGGTAGTATGTGTGGATATCTGAAAACAAATTGTTTGTGTTAAATAGCCTCTAGCACTAGTGCAGGTAGTATGTGTGGATATCTGAAAACAAATTGTTTGTGTTAAATAGCCTCTAGCACTAGTGCAGGTAGTATGTGTGGATATCTAAAACCAAATTGTTTGTGTTAAATAGCTTCTAGCACTAGTGCAGGTAGTATGTGTGGATATCTGAAAACAAATTGTTTGGGTTAAATAGCCTCTAGCACTAGTGCAGGTAGTATGTGTGGATATCTGAAAACAAATTGTTTGTGTTAAATAGCCTCTAGCACTAGTGCAGGTAGTATGTGTGGATATCTAAAACCAAATTGTTTGTGTTAAATAGCTTCTAGCACTAGTGCAGGTAGTATGTGTGGATATCTGAAAACAAATTGTTTGGGTTAAATAGCCTCTAGCACTAGTGCAGGTAGTATGTGTGGATATCTGAAAACAAATTGTTTGGGTTAAATAGCCTCTAGCACTAGTGCAGGTAGTATGTGTGGATATCTGAAACCAAATTGTTTGTGTTAAATAGCTTCTAGCACTAGTGCAGGTAGTATGTGTGGATATCTGAAACCAAATTGTTTGTGTTAAATAGCTTCTAGCACTAGTGCAGGTAGTATGTGTGGATATCTGAAACCAAATTGTTTGTGTTAAATAGCTTCTAGCACTAGTGCAGGTAGTATGTGTGGATATCTGAAACCAAATTGTTTGGGTTAAATAGCTTCTAGCACTAGTGTAGGTAGTGTGTGTACTGTAGGCTTGTCATAGGAGTGTATGTCAGTGGGTGTATGTCATGGAGGCGTATGTAAGGGGTGTATATCAGGAGTCATGGGGTGTATGTCAGGGGCTGTGTGTATGCTATGGTGGTGTATGACAGGGGGCTTATATTAGGGTGTGTATGCCTAAGAGGTTTCGGAGTAGGACACTTAAGTCCAGTCACCATCATGTAAGGAAAGGAGTGGGGGTGGGGAGCTATCAGTGCAGAACTTACGCCATTTTACACCCTTTAAACATGTCTGTCTTGATGTAGGATGGGCTGACCAGTGTTGTGTGTACACCATCATGACCGGAGAAATAAATTTCATAATTCAGAGTCTGAGTGAAGCCAGTCACACCAAACTTAGATGCACTGGAATGAAAGAAGATACTTTAGTTACCTTTTATCAGCACTAATCAGTTTTCTATATGAGTTAATTAACAAAGAGGAATGTAATGTATTTTAATATAAATAGACAGTTTTCATCATGTTGAAAACATTGAGACTTTTACTAAGGCGTTACAAGTATTCTTCAGTTATGATGTTGAAATATAAGTCTGATTTACAATACATTCTTAAGCTACGTTGTTGTGATGTTGAAATTACATGCAAAATAAATAAGGTTGATGGAGATGGTTACTGTCTAATTTTCTACAATGAAAAAAATGGATTTTGTGTTTATTCAGTTACCTCCCTTAGTATACAATTTAAAAAAAACAACACTGCACTCATTTTTACTCATAATAAATCTTATGTATTTTATTTCATATAGACCCATCACTTAGCTATCATTTTTCAATTTTATCACATTCAACTGATAACTTGTTGTCTTCTCTGACAATTACCCTACAGATCAGGTAACTTACCTGTAATTAGTTACCCCATAGATCAGGTAACTTACCTGTAATTAGTTACCCCACAATCACTTACCTGTAATCAACCAGGTGAGTGATCCCTATGTGACCACAAGAGCTCCCCATGTTAACTTACCTGTAATTAGTTACCCCACAGATCAGGTAACTTACCTGTAATCAACCAGGTGACTGATCCCTATGTGACCACAAGAGCTCCCCATGTTAACAATGTGGCCGTGGTTGTTTTCTAGCATAGAGGGAAGGAACTCTTTGGTTGTCTGACATGGGGTAAAAAATATTACATTCAATTACTTTTCTAAAATAGTAGATTACAATAATTACATTTTTAATATAGTGGATCACATTAATTACATTTCTAAAATAGTGGATTACATTTACAATAATTACATTTCTAAAATACTGGATTACAATTATTACATTTCTAAAATAGTGGAGTACACTATTTACATTTCTAAATAGGGCCTACGAAATCATAATATAATTAAAACAGTTTTCTAAAACACAGTAATAATGGCTAAAATTCGTTTTCTAACATTGCTTTTATTACCCGCCTATGTGTAAACCTGGAGTCGCCTATGTGTAAAACGTGGACCCGCCTATGTGTAAAACGTAGAGCCGCCTATTTGTAAAACGTGGACCCGCCTATGTGTAAAACGTGGACCCGCCTATGTGTAAAACGTGGACCCGCCTATGTGTAAAACGTGGACCCGCCTATGTGTAAAACGTGGACCCGCCTATGTGTAAAACGTGGACCCGCCTATGTGTAAAACGTGGACCCGCCTATGTGTAAAACGTGGACCCGCCTATGTGTAAAATGTGGGGCCGCCTATGCGTAAAACGTGGACCCGCCTATGTGTAAAACCTGGAGCCGCCTATGTGTAAAACGTGGACCCGCCTATGTGTAAAACGTAGAGCCGCCTATTTGTAAAACGTGGACCAGCCTATGTGTAAAACGTGGACCCGCCTATGTGTAAACCTGGAGCCGCCTACGTGTAAAACGTCAGGCCGCCTAGTAAAGCTTGGAGTACCTTCCTATGTTAAATCGCATGTTTCTAGTGTGTTCCTATCGTGGGGCGGGCGGTACCTCCCACACCCACCCAGGGACAAGGCCCAGCCTATATACACCCTCTTATCTTTATGGCCTAGTGTCAGTATCCGGGGACCGTTTGACCGGTCATGTGAGGCACGCCTTTCGGTCAAGGTTGGACCTACCCTTTACTTTTGGGTTAAGCTGATACATACAAACTGTCCTCATACAAAGCCAACATATAACTTTTATTTCAACATTGTAACATTAGAAAACAGTGTTTCTTTCATCTTTAAAAATGTTCCGAGTTAAATTAAATTTATTTTTTTCCCCCTAAAATTCCCGTCACCTCCCCGCTGCTTCTGAGGGATAACCTACCTGAAAGAAACACTGTTTGAAAACACCTAATCTTCTATGTTTATAAACAGCAACGTTTAAACTAAACGGTATGTTATGCTAGCAAGATTGTGAGCTGTAGAACGGCGTTTACCCCTTAGATCGTATGCTGTTGACTGGCAGTTTACCACTGAGATCGTATGCTGCTATCAGTTTACCCCTGAGATCGTATGCTGCTGTCAGTTTACCACTGAGATCGTATGCTGCTAACTGACAGTTTACCACTGAGATCGTATGCTGTTAACTGGCAGTTTACCACTGAGATCGTATGCTGCTAACTGACAGTTTACCACTGAGATCGTATGCTGCTGACAGTTTACCACTGAGATCGTATGCTGCTGACAGTTTACCACTGAGATCGTAGGCTGTTAACTGGCAGTTTACCACTGAGATCGTATGCTGTTAACTGACAGTTTACCACAGAGATCGTATGCTGCTAACTGACAGTTTACCACTGAGATCGTATGCTGTTAACTGTCAGTTTACCACTGAGATCGTATGCTGCTGACAGTTTACCACTGAGATCGTATGCTGTTAACTGACAGTTTACCCCTGAGATCGTATGCTGTTAACTGACAGTTTACCCCTGAGATCGTATGCTGTTAACTGTCAGTTTACCACTGAGATCGTATGCTGCTGACAGTTTACCACTGAGATCGTATGCTGCTAACTGACAGTTTACCACTGAGATCGTATGCTGTTACCTAGCAGTTTTCCTGATATCTTATGCTGCTAACTGACAGTTTACCACTGAGATCGTATGCTGCTGACAGTTTACCACTGAGATCGTATGCTGCTAACTGGCAGTTTTCCCCAGCCCACACTGAGTACAATCACGAGATCGTATGATGTAAAATAGCAACCCCCCCCCCCCCCCCCCCCCCACATTTGATAGGGTCACGCACATGACAGCCATTAGCCCGATACGACGTGACAGTGCGCAGCCGCGCGGACACGCACCGGAAGTCCTGACCAGACGAGCGATTTGGTCAAGACCCCGACAGGTGTTTCATACCTAGGTTTAGTGACCACTGTGATATGGGAAGATGTGAAGGGAGGGTGAGGAATGGGAGGGGGTAGGTGACAGCGTGGGAAACTGGACAAGGTATTTTAATGGGTAAAAAAAAAGTGGGTCGGCTTTTGATTCCCGACGGAAGGGACCAAGAGAAACGATCCGCAACAGCTCTACCATAAGATACCCAGCCACGTAGGAAGATAAAAAAATCAGAGGGAAAAAAAAAGTTGCAGTAGAATAAATAAACTATTTCCTTGGTTCTCAATATCCGGATGTCTGTCTTTCAAAATGTGCAGACGAGAATGCAAAGATATATGAATTTGTTATCCAGATAGATAATACATAAGCTATTAGAATTAATTTAAAGATCACGATAATCTTACCTAAATGCACAATCCTGTATATAATTTGCATTAAGGAAAATTCTGCAATGCTAGGCGTTTTGGTGCTACACGCAAATTAACAGACAGAAATCAATGTTCATAGTCATTGGTGCCATTACACCAATACCGTAAGTTTAGAAATTTAAAAAAAAAAACCTTTTTAAAAACCCACAGAAAAAAAAAAACCGCGATGTTATTTAAGTTTATGACATAAGGGACTTTTCTTTGCATGTGTTTTTATTTTCTGTGACTGTCATACTTTTTTCTGTGCGACTTTTATAGAAAACGTCTGATATTTTTCTGCCGTGACATTTTTTTTTCCTGTGGCTTCTATCCACTCACCACATCCAGCTTATACTTACATTGCCTACTCACACGGTGCGCCTGCACGCGTATGTCCCCAATTAAGTAAGCGGTTTAAAACTGGCCAAAAATAGACGGATGTGACTTGGGGATTTCCCCAGAGATAGCTGACGTCACGGCGGGCCCAGACATTGGATGTTTTGTAACTAATCAATAAGCTTAAAGGGGTGGGGAGAGAGGGAAAAATTTGAAATTTTCCAAATTTTTTTCCTTCTCAGCATCAAGCCGTCTAGGGGAAAAAACTCAAGACACAAATATTGTTGTAGGTTGAAATGAGGTGACGACACAGTCGGAGTCGAGGGGCCGTATGGCGTATTACACGCAATACTTTAATTCTGTTGGATGGAGGGGGAAAACAACGTTGTTGGGCTTGTTTGATTCCCTTGGTTGTTACAAGATGAAGAGAGAATCGATTTAGTCCAGTGGCTAAAGGTACACACCTAATTACAAACACCGCATCTTGTGTTAAACATGAGTATTACAAGTCACTAATACGTACAGGCTAGCTAGTTATGTAAACAACAGAGGTCGTCGCCCTTGAAGTCTCGAGTCATCCGAAGCAAAAATTTTTTTAGATTTTTATCTGGCGACTTCAAAGTTCAGATACTTCCTCAACATAATATGTGGTGCATCTAGTGGGAAGGTACCAAGGTTAATGACTAAAGCAAAGGCGCACAGGGGTGAAAGGTTACTCACTCAGCGAGGTCAAAGGTTACTCACCTAGATGTTCAGCGGGGTCAAAGGTTACTCACCCAGATGTGCAGGGGGGGTCAAAGGTTACTCACCCAGATATGCAGGGGGGGGTCAAAGGTTACTCACCCAGATATGCAGGGGTCAAAGGTTACTCACCCAGATATGCAGGGGGGTCAAAGGTTACTCACCAAGATATGCAGGGGGTCAAAGGTTACTCACCCAGATATGCAGGGGGGTCAAAGGTTACCCAGATGTGCAGGGGCCAAAGGTTACTCACCCAGATATGCATGGGTCAAAGGTTACTCACCCAGATGTGCAGGGGGTCAAAGGTTACTCACCCAGATATGCAGGGGGGTCAAAGGTTACCCAGATGTGCAGGGGTCAAAGGTTACTCACCCAGATATGCAGGGGGTCAAAGGTTACTCACCCAGATATGCAGGGGGTCAAAGGTTACTCACCCAGATATGCAGGGGGGTCAAAGGTTACTCACCAAGATATGCAGGGGGTCAAAGGTTACTCACCCAGATATGCAGGGGGGGTCAAAGGTTACCCAGATGTGCAGGGGTCAAAGGTTACTCACCCAGATATGCATGGGTCAAAGGTTACTCACCCAGATGTGCAGGGGGTCAAAGGTTACTCACCCAGATATGCAGGGGGGTCAAAGGTTACCCAGATGTGCAGGGGTCAAAGGTTACTCACCCAGATATGCAGGGGGTCAAAGGTTACTCACCCAGATATGCAGGGGGTCAAAGGTTACTCACCCAGATATGCAGGGGGGGTCAAAGGTTACTCACCAAGATATGCAGGGGGTCAAAGGTTACTCACCCAGATATGCAGGGGGGGTCAAAGGTTACCCAGATGTGCAGGGGTCAAAGGTTACTCACCCAGATATGCAGGGGGTCAAAGGTTACTCACGCAGATGTGCAGGGGGTCAAAGGTTACTCACCCAGATATGCATGGGTCAAAGGTTACTCACCCAGATGTGCGCGAAAAGGTTGACGCTGAACGTGTCCTCTATCTCCTCGTCCTGTAGCTCCAGCAGTTTCTTGCCCGTCACCACCCCCGCGTTGTTGACCAGGATGGTCACGTCACCCACCTCGGTCCTCACCCGCCCCGCCACGCTCTTCACCTGGCCGTGGTTCCTGGCAGAGGGCAACAAAGTTGGTCTAGTTGACTGGCTTGGTGCTTACTTATTTGTGGGTGGTGGGTAAATACGTTGGTCATGTTTACTTATTAGTGTGGTATGGGGTGGGTGGTGGATAATTTCTTCGTCGGGGATGATTTCTTGTTTGGTGAGAGTGTGCTATATATGTCGAGGATGATTACTTGTGAGAGTGTGCTAAATATGTCGGGGATGATTTCTTGTTTGGTGAGAGTGATATAGGCTACAAGTGGGGGATGATTATTTGTATGAGAAAGGGAGGGGTGTAAATAAGACATAATGCGCAGACTTCTTTGGTGGGATGGTAGGTGTAAATCTAGTTGGGGGAGGGGGGGGGGGGAGGAGTCGAGTAAGTGGGGTCACTTTTTACTTGTAGGGGGGGGGGGGGGGGGTAATAAGTCAGTGATGCTTAGAGAGAGACTGTGTAGATAGGATCATGGTGACAACTGCCCCTTTCCCACAAACACACATTTTCCATTCCTCAGGGCTAGACATCAAGCAGCTGCATGTTGAGCTATATCCTGCCCTCACTACGTCACTGACAAGAGCTACATTTAACTGACATAATGAAAACTAATCCTGACCACCTATACCTTATTTAAGTCAGCTTCAGGAAAACACCTTTCTAGTAATATGAGACTAATGTAAATAATGACTGTTTGGCCTTGACTCAATAGCACCAGCTCAGCATTATCAAGCATTCAAGCCTAGTCATTAAATATTATTGATTCCCCACCCCTCCAACAAAACATTGGACCAACACTCATAAAACTATTTCAGATAATATTCCCAGCCCTGAGAAATAAAGTGACTCCTACTTAAAACTATAAGCATCACTAGACCACACAGCACCTACACTAAAAACTGTAAATATTGATTTTACCAGACAAAATTACTACCACTAATTTCATTACGTAAATTCATGGTATTGATTTAGCAGCCAGTACATCGGAACATAATTAGCTAATTCTCAACAGATATCCTGCTTTGGTGCCATTTCTTGACAAGCTCTTAAAGAAATTAATTGTTTGTGTGTCACGATAACAAAGATGTGCAAATAAACCCACAACAAGAAAAAAATCATGGACATAAGATGATTAATTGAATTGCCTACCAATACGTAAAAGAAAATAGTGACGTCAATGGCGTAATTTCGACAGTATTACACTTTTTGTTATCCATGTATGTAGCTAAAAAAAATAGGGCTACCTTCCTACAGACTAGAGACAAAAGATTTGTAATCGAGAAGATAATTTAAAAAGCAGAAGAAAAAAAATCAACACCAGATATATATCCCCTAATTCATTTACAAATCCTGTGATTTCCATACAAGCACCAGTAATTATATTTTGTAGATAAACAAAAAAATGGAGGGACTAATTAACCAAAAGCCTGACCTACAAGTAGCACAGACATGACTCTAACACCAAACCTAACTAACTTTTAAAGCATCATTCCACTCATTACAGTACATGGTTACAGTTAATCAACAAAGAAGTTAAAAAGGTGTCTTATGAAAAACTCACCTGACATCGCAGGCATAGGTAAAACATTTCCCTCCAACTTCTTCAATCAACTCTTTTGTCTTGTCCAGTCCACCTTTATTGATGTCCCAAAGAACAGTTATTGCTCCCATTTTGGCAAACTCCACAGCCAACCTTTGACCTATTCCAGCTGCTGATCCTGTCACCAAAACAATTTCTCCTTGCACACATTTTCTACTTGGTGGAATAAAAAACTGAATCCAAGAAACCAGAAAGGCAAATGTGATGTTTTTTAAAGTCAGGAGAAATTCCAGAAAAATTGAGAACATCTTGTCCATTACAAATGTTTTGTTTACTCTTCTGATCAGTTAGAAGCTTGTCACTCTGAGCATAGTGAAAATGCTTATTTCATTACTGAAAATGTAATAAACACATTTGAGCTTGCTGAATAGATACAAGAAATTATTTTTTAAAAATACAATAACAGCTACTCATTTATTAAATACAACATTAAAAAAAATGGCCTTCTTACCTTTCTACATTCTACGAACCAAACCTAAAAGATAATAGATTGCAAATCTATCACTTTCAATGCATATTCAATTGAAAAAAAATGCCAAGCCTACTTTTACTTGTAGTTGGTTTAAAGTTTACCACGACCCTGCATCAAAACACTCGACCCTGCATCAAAACACTATCAAAAGGGCAAATGAAGTAAAGTTGATCTGTTTCTAGATGTTGCCATATAAAAGGGATAATGTGGTCAGCACTATGCAGTGGCGTAGCGAGATCGGGTGTCACCCGGTGCGGCACTTAATGGTGTCACCCCCCCCAGAGGCGCTGCGACCCTTCCCGGGGACAAACTTTCAAGTTTTCAATTTGCACCCCCCCCCCTCAAACTTTCGATTTGCACCCCCCCTCAAGTTTTTCTCTATATATTTTGCTATTTTTTGCCTTGGTGTCACCCCCCCTAAATGGTGTCACCCGGTGCGGTCCGCACCCCCCGCCCCCCCTCCTCGCTACGCCCCTGGCACTATGCCTTTACTTTCCCTAACTTGGACTCAAGAACATCCTACAGTGCTGAGGCCAGGTTTTGAACTCCAAGACTTTCAGGTTAACAATCATGTGTTCTATAGTCTATACCAGGGGTCTCCAAACTACGGCCCGCGGGCCAAATGTGGCCCGCGAGGTCATTTCATCCGGCCCGCTGCGATCTTTTTGTCCACTGTATAAATGTTGTTAGAGGTGACTGAGGAGTTTTGCACAGAAAATTCAAAACAATTTGAAAATGTAGCTTTGGGTGCAAATACCATTGCCCGCCGTGTTGCAGACATTGGTGAAAACATCGTGACTCAAATAGCGAAATATGCAAGCAAGCTTCGCCATTTTTCAATTGCAATGGATGAGTCGCTGGACAGTTTTTCCACCTCAACTTTTTGTGTTCATTAGAGTGGGTATAGAAATTGACTTCTGCTTCAGACATAACTAGTCATTTACATTTTCTGAACCTAAAACGGCAAGAGAGAGAAATCGAGTATCTTAGGGGAGGGCGGTGGACACTTGAAATTTGCAAATATTTCTATATAAATTATATTTCGTGGGGGGGGGGGGGGGGGGGGGGTAGACGTTCTTCTGGAGGGGGGGGGGTCCTCCACATAGATGTCTTAAAGAAACTCTGGCCCCCGAACTGATATTTCATAGTTAATGCGGCCCTCTGACTGAAAAGTTTGGAGACCCCTGGTCTATACTGAGACTATACTCTATACTCTGATCTACACTGTCTGGCCACACCATCTCATTCTAACAAACTATTAATTTTACTATTTAAAGGCACACTCAATATAATAATATAAAAATATGCTTTTTATATGCCTAGGCCGAACTAATGCATTTATTACAGATCTTACAAGAAGAAGATGATTTTCACAGGCACATCCATTTTCATTTAGAATGTTTATAACAATACAAGTTTGAATTAGTTTGGCAAAGTTTTATCACAATCCACAATATCATTAAAATTACTAAATTAGAATCTAAAATGTTTGGGCAAAAGCCTTTTGTCAAAAGTCACAAAAGGTTTGCAACTTGCGACCTAAAATTACAAAATACAAATAAAATCTATCCTGTGTATGTAAGTTTGTAGATCTATAACCAATTAATTTTCTCACCAAGTGACGATTTAGTTGTGAATTCTAAACTTAGTAAACTAGTCTAGAACCAAGTTTTAGTCTACAATGTCTACAAGGTCTCTTCCTGCAAAAGTCTCTTCGCCGACTGCTACACTCGGATCAGTGTAGTGACACACGAACAAAACAACAGCTGGTTTTAGATACAGTGTTGCCAGATCAAAATGTTGAAAATTCGTTTAGAAATACTAGCGAAGATATAGAACTAGATATTTTTTTTTTATAACTTCGGGTCAACAGCTTGAAAATATGCAGTTTGTTTCACGTTTAAAAGTCAAAGTACTAAATTTAATTATCATTATTTTTACCCTGGACCTAAAGTAAACAAACTATTAAAGATCTAGACGATTCCATAGTGGAAAAATCGTAGGGAGCTGATTTTTAAACTAGAAAGCACGAATCACAAAGGGACCCAGTCAGCACACATATATTGGCCCAATATTGGCTAAACATTGGTTACCAATATTGGCTACATCTTGGTGCAACATTGGCTTAACCTTGGCGAAACATTGGTAGTGAAACTCGGCATGATGTTGGCGCAATGTTGGCACAATATTGGCTATATCCCGGCTACATATTGGCCCAACATTGGCTAGATCTTGGCCAAATATTGGCTATATCCCGGCTACATATTGGCCCAACATTGGCTATATCCTGGCTACATATTGGCCCAATATTGGCTACATCTTGGCTCAATATTGGCTATATCTTGGCCCAATATTGTCTATATCATGGTTACATCTTGGCCCAATATTGGCTACATCTTGGCTCAATAATGGCTATATCTTGGCCCAATATTGGCTATACCTTGGCTCATCCTGTATTATATCCTGGCTACATCTTGGCCCAATAATGGCTATATCTCGGCTATACCTTGGCTCAGCCTGTATTATATCCTGGCTACATCTTGGCTCAAATTTTTATTTTTAGCATACAAAAAGATCCATTCTCATATCAGTCATAATATTTACAAAGGTAATTTCAAAATGTGAAAGAAATTTTAATCAAAATGTAGTAAAGCAGCAATACATACACAAGAACTGCTCATCTATTAAAATCCGTATTATACCATCCATTCAATTGTAAGAAAATTATAACTATACTATAAAGTATTGATTGAAAAAGAATAAGTAAATTATAGTGTAGTAACTTTCATTTTGACTTTTATACAAACAAATTAAAACAAATATACAAAACATTTTCATATAATGTAACAGATGTTAAGCAGGCCTACAGTTTAAATTAAACTAATGTAAAAACTTAATTTACTGTACAAGAATACAGAAGCTGTCTTGTACTATGATACGTAAACATAACATTAAAAATAAAAAGTATAAAATATTTGTCTAACAACATTTAATTGCATAGCTCGTTTAAGTATTCTAATTAAGGTTTACATTTTAATGCTGGACCAGTCTGCCTTGTCCATAAATAACAGAACGAAAATATGTTCAGGATCTCTAGATTATAATTGTGGTTAAATAGTGTTGAAATGAATGCCATTGTGTATACAAAATGTGCAATCTTTCAAAAGACAGATGGTTCGAGGGTTTATACGCATTGTGTAGAACAGGAATATCACTGCGATATTTAATAAATGTTTTTTTGTCTCGAGTATGAGGTATTTAATTATAGTAAACTGAATATATATTAATTTACTTCATTAATTAGAAATAAATATCACCAGCAGAAGTATTGTCAATACAAATGTTGCAAGCTTTTTTCAGATTGTACAGTGAAACTAAATAATGAAAGGAATTTGCAACTAATTCTTTAAAGAAAAAAATGTCAATTGTATATTTCATTTAGGGCATTAAATCTACACTAAACATACATACAATGCCAACTTAAATTATTATATTATTACAAAAGGAAACAATTTATTAATTTAAAATCAGCATTGTTCTTAGACTATTTTGGTAAGAGCATCTTTTCTTTTCGTTAAGCACTTAAATGCAATATGTATTAAACTGTTAACCTGATCCATCTGATCAAATTTTTTTTTTTAAATCTGATCTAAAATTATTACAAAAATCAATGTTGTCCTCATTCTTGTGGACCCTTGTGGAGCTGAGAGACACAACCACACCTCTCTATTTTTATACTTGGTTTTAGGAGATTCCCCAAAGTTGTGTCCATAACACTCTGCCTGCTTGTGTTTTGTTGGTTTCTGATATTTTCCATGTTTGTTTTGGATAACAAACTTTCTCTTTCCTTTGGGATTCAAATCCAATAAAACCCTGGTTGTTGATTTATGCAAGGTATGTCATAATCCATCCACATTCTAAAAAAGAAAAGTTACACACTAAAAGTCATTTATGAAATAATTACAACCATACACTGCTCATTTTGCACTAAATTTATAATGTTTATTTTATTTTGCACTGCACTGAACATACAACAAGAAGCCCCTAACATCATGTTTGCTACCTTGTAACGATATATTATATAGGTATAAAGACTGGTGGTCTGGGGTGTTCATGCTACCCAGGTAACACTTATACTGCATATATATATATATATATATCTATATATATATATATATATATATATATATATATATATATATATATATATATATATATATATATATATATATATATATATATATTTATAAACAAAAGTGAAAAAAAAAACCTGGTAATAAAAAAAATAATAGTATGTATATAAATATTATAAACCCCTTACCCTATGTCTCTGAGCTAAGAAGGTGCCAGACAATTTTTGAGCAATTTCATCAACTTTATCAATTCAGTAATTGAACGATTAGACCCTTCAGAGTGACCCAGAAGTAATGCTTGTGGTCTGAAATTATTTTACTAATATCAGTAAAGGCATTAACTACACATGCTGATCAATACATGCAAGCAAAAATTACTAAATGAAAATTATTATTCACTTTGAAACAATGTAAACTTACAGTTGTTAAGTGTTAAGAACATTTAGTCATTTTCTGGTGTAGCCAGTATTTGGTGAAGTATCAAGCAGTGGGGACCTTATAATTTATTAAAGATTGATATATCTCCAGTGGGCTGATTGATATACACAACACCTGAAAGGCCTGAAAATAAATGGCATTCTTAGTTATTAAATATAATAATAAAATGAGTGAGTGATACAATAAATGATAGCCAGATTAGATACTAATTTTTAAGTATCTCTGTTTATTTGATCTCTGTATATAAAGGATTGTGTAGTCAACACTATATCTAGTATTATCTAGCCACCTTTTTTATTTCATAGTCTTAAATTGGGTATATATCAGACTTAGGTGAACTGATGAATGTACTACTAACTTGGCTTTATGTTTAGCAATAGTGTCCTCAACCATTTGCCTACTCTGTCCTCTATATGATAATATGAGTAGTGTTGATCATTAAGTATGGCTTACTAATAGTACCATCTTATCGCTGTTGGTCATGAAATTAAGTGTTGCTCTGAGGTCTCCACACTACTATTTACACAACTTACATCTTATTCATCAAAACATGCATTAGACTGGAATCCCCAGGGAAAAAGGAGGGTGGGCCGGCCAAGGAAAACATGGAAGAGAACGGTTGAGGAGGAGGCGAAAACAGCTGGGCTCTCATGGGCACAGATTAGAGGAGCAGCCCAAAACCAAGTCCGCTGGAGATGTGTGGTTGCAGCCCTTTGCTCCCCAGGGGCCACAAAGGAGTGATGATGATGACATCTTATTCTCCCATAGGGACCTGTAACAGTAATAGAAATTTGAATGACAATCTTGAATCAATTTAGAATTCTAGTTGACTAATTTTTTTCAAAATTAATACCTATCAAAATACACTGTTTAACATGTAGAAATTTGTTCTATAATTGTGTCTACTGTTCCTCTCTCTCTCTCTCTCTCTCTCTCTCTCTCTCTCTGAATTAATTAATAAAGACAGTTTCAAATCCTTACACAAATAGGCCTAGAACAATAAAATTAAGTTTTTAAAAAAGTTAAAGTGAATGATTATTTATTAATTTATAAACATTTAAGCCCCCTCCCCCCTTTCCCTGTGCGTGATAATTATACCTAAAGTTGAAAACCAATAAATACATCGATCTATCAATAATCAATATAACCCCAAACGTACTTGCCAGAGGCGTAGCGAGGGGGGGCGGGGGGGGGGACATATGTCCCCGGGCGCCGACCTTAGGGGGGGCGCCAAATTGAAAGTTTGAGGGGGGGGTGCAAATGAAAAGTTCGAGGGGGGGGGGGGTGCAAATCGAAAGTTTGAGGGGGGGGTGCAAATGAAAAGTTCGAGGGGGTGTGCAAATCGAAAGTTTGAGGGGGGGGTGCAAATGAAAAGTTCGAGGGGGGGGGGGTGCAAATGAAAATTTGCTCCCGAGGGGGGCGCCAAATTGAAAGTATGTCCCCGGGCGCCGGGAAGGGTCGCTACGCCTCTGGTACTTGCATACTTTTCAATACAAAAAAAAGTGCTGTCAAAATTAACCGCCCTCTGATTACGATTTTTAGTTATTTAGTATTATTAGAATCTAGATCTATTATATCTATCATAAAGGAGATTATTGTAAAATGTAATTATAGCCTAATGCCAAAATAAACAGAATATAGACTCTAGTATTATTAATATATAGATCTAGACTAGATCTAGATCTAGGCTCATTTTATTACCTCAAATAAACTACCTTTTATAACTTTTATTTGATGACTTAGGCCCATAAAGTTAAAGTTTCCAACAAAAAAATACGAATTTTCCAGATTCTGCATAAATACAGTTATACTACTTCTCACTGTTGAACTAAAATGGCTACAGTGGGCCTACCTGTTTTACTGTGACTGGATACAAAGTCTTTTGTTAAGAAAAATGGCGCAGGACCGGGATGCTGGCTTGCGAACAATAGGAAGGAATGTGAACAAAGGGACAATGGGCGACAGGGGGCCATGGCAGTAGCGCACACAATTTTAAAAAGATTAACAAAATGTTTAACACATGCAACGTAGTCTGTTATTGATGCTATGTTTACATTAGAGCATGATATTAAAAGATAAATTAATTTTAGTTAACATATATTAAGTTTAACAAGCATATTTAACTAAAATTTATGCAGTGAATCCATAAATCAGTGTAATCTTGGCAGCCAAGGTAAAAACGGTTAAATATCAAGGTATCAAGGGATGCAAGCATGTACAAATCTTGGCTGTACCCTGGCGTAAGCTTGTCCAATGTTTGGCCATGATTACAACATTGGGCCAAGGTTGGGCCGACCCTGGTATTACATACTGTGTTAGCTGGGGAGGCACACATCATTATAATATAGATATTTTAATAGCCTTCAACAAAGAGGTGCGAAACGTTCAAAAGAAAATGCACATAATTATAAAAACATACAGGCCTAATTAAGGCTTTTTAAAAAATGCGATTGTAGATCAAGAAAGTCTATCCTGCGGCAGTACAACCGCCCCCCCCCCCCATAGGGTCATCCATTAAATGACGTCACGCTTTTTTGGTCGACTTTAATCCCCCCCCCCCCGACCTCCGTCACACGTCGTCACATAAAGCCAGACCCACATCCCCTCAAAATTTCTGTTGAATTTTTCTTAAAACATCGATATTTTTCCAAAATCTTGTCAGAGTGTTTTGATCAATTACTAATACAATTTATTAAACCCGTTTTCTAAACGAGAAATAACGGCTAAAACTCGTTTTCTAACATTACTTTTTTATAATGCAAAAAAAAGTGACGTCACACTATATGTAACACCCCTCCTCATCACACACCGTCACATAATTACAGACCCCCTCCCCCTTCGAGTGTGACGTCATTTGTGGACTACCTCCAAGCTATGCCACTACTTGGGGTGGGACGCTGCAATACGGTGCACGTCAACCCCCCCCCCCTTCTCCATGTCGATACATGAAAGTTAGTACATTTCAAAAGAAAATGGTTTTAAAAAATTATACCGAGCACAAAGATACCTTATATTATTCAAGCCTATACTCACTTTATTATCGAAAGGTAGCCTCCCCCCCCCCCCCCCCCACCCCTTACGGATACATAAGAAACATTTTCGGCTTTTAACGGTTACTTGCCCGGTAGAAGTTTGTTGTCAAAATGGCGGCAAACAAGGTACATCAACAATAATATCAATGCACTGCTTTATCATAATTAATAGATCTATCAAGAAAATACATTGATGTATTAGACTAATGACAGATCTATAGTATATTTGAGCATATTAAAATTCGTCAATATTAAAGATTCGTATATAACATTTGAATTACGGTGTTTGATTTGAATAGTGTCTTACCCTCAGTCATTACGCCTTATCAGCAGTTTTGATTCAAAACACAACAACCAATTCTCGATAGTTCTATTTTGCTGCTCTTGTTTAACTGACACTATCTGCTTTATTATTTTTAAACACAAATTATCAATAGAGAGCAATCAGGTAGAAATTCTCATTGACTTCCTTTAATAATAATGCATATATTTATATATTTAGGAGGCTATAGCTATCATTTTAGATGTCGGACCATCTATGAACCAGGCCCCACCAGGGGTTGCAACAGCATTAGAAACAGCAATCGAAGGCATCAACATGATTCTACAGAGAAAGGTCTTGTACTGTATCTGCTTTTAGTTTACCTGGCTTGTATCATAATAATAATATTCACAAATATAAAAATTTGCTTTCAATTGTTAGTAATAATAGAGCCTATATTTTTTTGAAGTGA
This sequence comes from Physella acuta, assembly GCF_028476545.2. Classification (NCBI taxonomy): domain Eukaryota; kingdom Metazoa; phylum Mollusca; class Gastropoda; family Physidae; genus Physella; species Physella acuta. The sequence goes on along the minus strand of NW_026731713.1, from coordinate 104,076 downwards.
CTACTCGGAAAAAGATGTTTTGCCCCAGCGTCTCCATTTGGTCGGCAAAAGATAGTTCTGCGCGTGTGCAGTGACCTTAATAGCTGAGCTAGGGTTAGGGATAGGGTTAGATTGTTTGTAAACACACGCATGCGCAGTACCATCAAAAACATCGCAACGAAGGAAAGTCATAGTTTCACTCCATTGCGCGTGCATATCTTTTTTACGGCTAGAATTTTTTTTTTTAAAGTTTTAAAAATAATTTACACATTGAAAATAGGGCCAATTAATAAATATAGGCCTAATTATAGTAGACCTATAGACCTATAATTTAAAGGTTTGAAGACAGAGCTATTTCTTAAACTGCTATAAATTATTTGTAGTTTTACAATAACTCCAGGGTATTTAAGTAATGAAAAAAAATGTTGCAAAAACTAGTAAATTAAATACCAACACAAAATAAATTAATTTCTTATAAAGCAGTTTAGATTCTCTATTTTGTGAGGTATTAATTACCTCACCTTATACACTTTCATACATTGTTTTGTTTCTCACTGATTTAAATGTTTTTTTATTTTGAAATTAAATTCTCTAATTTGTGTAGGCCCTAACATCAGTTCAAACTTTTTAAAATTTTCAGATGTTTTCCGAATCAAAAGATGAGGTTGCTCTCATCTTGTTTGGAACAACAGAGGCAGACAACCCACTTGATGATGGCAGGAGTTACCAGCACATAACCTTGAAGAGACATCTGGCAGTGGCAGACTTTGATTTGCTGCAGATGGTCCAGACAGACTTGCAGCCAACTGACACACCAGGGGATTGTATCCTACTTTGAATTTAAGTTGTTTTTGTTGAAGCAGTTTGACAAGTCAAAAAGAATGAAAAAATAAGTTTATATAAAAATTATTTTTACTTGTTGAGGCTATGATTGTTTGATAGTTAAAAATTTAATTGAAAAATTAAAGTTTTTCTTAACTGAATGTTTACAGTTGTCGATGCTTTAGTGGTTGCTTTGGATCATTTAGAAAATGCCACAAAGTAAGTCTTGATTTTTATTGTCGCAATAGTAAAAAGCAATTTAAATTTAGCCTAAGTTAGTATTTGAGTGAAGAAATTATTTGTTAACCAATCATTTTGTTCAAATAAATTGAAACAAATTTCTGCATTGTACAGGGGCAAAAAAGGCTTTGCTACGAGGCGAATTATTTTATTTTCTGACCTGGGTAGCCCTTTTGGGGATCAAGAGTTGGATACAATTATCCATGCGATGCAGAACACAACTCCTAAGACTGAACTTAATGTGATGTAAGTAAATATTTATATTATTAACTTTCACTTATTCCTGTAGACTGCTATTTGATTAGGCTATAATAGGAAATGCATTTCAATGTGGAAATAGCAACTTACCTACAGAACAGGCACAATACTTTAAAAAATTTTTTTTTTTTTTAGATATTTTTGTCTTTGAGTTGTCTCTTCCTGTTCATGTATGTAAAATTTAAATTTTTCTGTAGCGATTTAAGGAAGTGCATACCAGCATAATATTGTTAATTTTTATGGGACTAAATTTAATACAAATTATTGATGTATTTAAGTAAGAAGTTGTTACAGGTTTTACCATTTTTAGAAAAATAATATTGAAAAATGTTATATTTATTTAGAGGGCCAAATATTACTGATGAGGACGGTGATGGGGGTGACACAGCCAGAGGTTCAAAAGGAGGAGCCGACGCCCATCCACATGGAGCACGGAAAGAAAAAACTCCACAGCAGAGATCGGGCGAGGCGCTGATGAAATACATAGTTGATCAGGTTGATGGGGAGTGCTACAGTTTTAGGTTTGGTTGTAGTTCTCTACATCATACAATAAATTGTGTCTGACCATTGCTTTATGTCAATTTCCAATAAAAATTTTAATTGAAAATGTCTATATAAAAATACATTTTTTTTTTTGAAATAGAAAACAGCATTTCTTAAAATGCAAATAAAAACATAAATATCCAATGACTAAATTAGAAACAGAGAAGTTTAAATTTAAAGGGGAAGTAAGCTTGCAAAAATTGGGTTAATATCTTAATTTATAGTACTTTTTATGCTGAAATGAAGAAGAATAGATGAAACAATTAATTTGATGTTCACAGTGAAGCTCTTCCAGCTTTGAGCTACTTCCAATGCAGGCAGGTAAAACCAGTGGCTTGGAAGTGTCAACTGGAGATTGGAAACTTGGAAATTCCCATCTGTGGCTATTCTAAAGTAAGTGTTTTAATCCCTATCTCTGGCTATTCAGAAACTTTTTCACTTCATATAATGGCTGCTGAAAAATAAAGTTCATAATTGTTTTGAAGCTATTAATGCTAATTTTAGAAATGCCAAAGTAAATTTTCCACTTACATCATCACTGGATTGACATCACTGTACTTAAACTGTATCCCATGTTTCATTGGTACTCAATATTTTGGTCAGGTGAAAGAATATAAATTAAAACAAAGCTGGAAGAAAGTTTATGCACAAAACCCAGAACTTGTTCCTGGAAACTTGCGCACTTATCACATGAATAATGAGGAGGAGACGGAGATAGAGAAGGAGGATATGGTGGAAGGTATTTAACCATGTTTCTGAAAAAGTTCTAGATTTTAATGACTAACGTTATAATTATGGTAGATTTAAACGTTGGTGCCTGCATGTTTGGTCAAGGGAGATCACTCCAGCCTACTCCCTCCCCTGTAAAAATAAAAATGTATACTCATGCAGATAAGGATAAATTGATAAGAATGCATGTACACACACACACACACACACACATATATATATATATATATATATATATATATATATATATATATATATATATATATATATATATATATATATATATATATCCCCCACCCCCCATATATTTGAACGCCCATGTATTTATGTTCTAATTGAATGTTGCAGGCTATAGGTACGGTAACACTATTGTACCAATGACTGAGGATGACAAAGATAACATGAAGTACAAAGCTGAAAAGTGTCTTAAAGTTTTGGGATTCACCAAGTCTGAAAACGTCAGTCTAAGTTTATTTCATCTGCCTCATTGGGTCAATGTTTGCATGTTTATCTTTCAAATTTTTAAACGCAAATGTTCAACATGTTTTAGTGGGGGAAAATGATGTGATGTCCAAACAAGACTATTATTTTTTCTTACCTCCCTTTTTCTGTATATCTCACAGCAACCATAAAATATGGAGCAAGATCTACCTAATAATAGTTTAAATTACTATCTATTCTTTAAAATCAATCATTCATAGATGTCCATTGTGAAGTTGCTGTAAAGTTTAAAATAATTTATTGTAAGCTATTTTCCAAGAGTCATAAATGCTCCACCATAATATTGCTTGTTGCTAACAAATTCCTGTGTTTGACAGTTCAAAAGACACCATATTCTGGGTGATGGTGTCCTCTGTGTAACAGCTGAAAAGGGAGATGAGGTAACTAATATTTCCTTCAGTCTCTTCATCTGTTTAACCTATGTATTTGCTATTACAAACTCACAAAATGAACTGGTTTGTGTCTCTTTTAAAGTTTGTGACTTCACTTTTTTAAATAATTTTTTTTTTTTGGGAAATTTTAATTTTTTTTGTAAAAGTTGTTTTGAAAATTGGTTTATAATTTCAATTTCATTTTGGCTTTAGATCAGGATAACTAATTTACTGTAGTCAATAATAAACTTAAAATATTATCTTTCAAGTTAATTCTTTCTCTGATTCCAATTGGATTTCTAATGCACAATCTTCCAATGGTCTATTAGACTTTAGAGCCAATATTTTTGTTTATTCTGTATCACTTACACATGAAATCCTCTTACTTTCAGACAGCAGCCGTTGCTCTATCAGCTTTAATTAATGCCTTGTATGATACCAACACAGTAGCCATCGCCAGACGAGTTTATGCCTCCAACTCATCTCCAAGAATTGGTTGTCTCATACCTCACATCAAGGCTAAATATGAGGTGAGAACACACACAGGGACTTAACTCTGATGTATTGCTAATGTAAATAAATAAAGAAGGGACTTAACTCTACTGCATATTTAAATAGATAATGTATTCAGCAGCACTTTCTTGTGGAAATTTTTGTTTTACATGCTACTGGCATTGAGCTCAAAACTTAATTAAGCATACCCGAATGTAAAAAAAAAAACAGAACAGAAAGCTGCCAAGTGGTGTCAAGAATTTATTTTATTATTTATATTCTACTGTAGGCTAAAACAAAGCAGGAAATATAATTAAACTGTAAAAAAATGTCAGGTAGCTCATCTGCAGCCATAACTATAAAAATGTCAGGTAGTTCACCGGCAGCCATAACTATAAAAATGTCAGGTAGTTCACCAGCAGCCATACCTGTAAAATTGTCAGGTAGTTCACCGGCAGCCATAACTATAAAAATGTCAGGTAATTCACCAGCAGCCATAACTGTAAAAAAAAAAAAATTCTGTTCCTAATTGACCAGTGTCTGCTGTGGATGGAGCTGCCCTTTTGTGAAGACATCAGAACCTTCACCTTCGGCTCCCTGCCTTTACATGAAGATGTTGTTGTAAACAAGAAGTACAAGCCTACAGGTGAGAGTAAACTGTAACACATAGGTGCAATTTAACTCTGGAAACACAGCAAGAGTTACCTTTACATGAAGATGTTGTTGTAAACAAGAAGTACAAGCCTACAGGTGAGTGGTTAATTATATAGGTGAGAGTAAACTGTAACACATAGGTGCAATTTAACTCTGAAAACACTCAGCAAGAGTTACCTTTACATGAAGATGTTGTTGTAAACAAGAAGTACAAGCCTACAGGTGAGTGGTTAATTATAAAGGTGAGAGTGAACTGTAACACATAGGTGCAATTTAACTCTGAAAACACTCAGCAAGAGTTACCTTTACATGAAGATGTTGTTGTAAACAAGAAGTACAAGCCTACAGGGGAGTGGTTAATAATATAGGTGAGAGTAAACTGTAACACATAGGTGCAATCTAACTCTGAAAACACTCAGCAAGAGTTACCTTTTAAGAAATATTATAAATACATTTTAGGGAGCGATAATTAACGAATATTTTAAATGCATTTTAATGGAGCTATAATTAACAAATATTTTAAATAGATTTTTAGGAGCATTAATTAACAAATATTTTAAATACATTTTAGGGAGCAATGCTTTTACTATTAAAGCTAAAGAAAATTTATGTTTATTTTCTTAGTGTTAGTTCATTCAAAATCTGCTTAGTATAAAAGTTTTTTTTTACTTGATAACAATTTTATTTTTTGGTGTTTTAATAGATGACCAGTTGAATAAAATAGATGCATTAATAGACAGTATGGACCTAACAGCTGCTTTAGAGTAAGTGCTGCTCCTTTACAACTTTCTTTCACCACTATATATCTTGTTATGTAAGGGTTGGCATGGCCTAGCGGTAGAGAGCAGGACTGCTAATCTGAAAGTCTGGAGTTTGATTCTGGGTTCAAGTCAGCACAGCTGAACATCCTGAGTCCATCAGCCTTGATGAATACCTAACTCACGTTAGGTAAACTAAGGTGCCTAGGCATAGTGCTGACCACATTATCCCCTTGTATGCCGAGGTCAGTGAAACATGTGAACTCTACATCATCTGCCCCATGTGCTTTGGGCACATATGGGAAAAGATGATGATTTTGTGATATATAAACAGCTGTATCATGTCTTGTTTTGTTCAACAGAGGTGAAGATGGAGAGAAAGAGGAAGCTCTTAAACCCAAGTTAACTTTCAACCCTTACTTCCAGCGAGTTTATCAGGTCAGTTGAATGTGTCAGGCCTTGATTTTGATTTATTAATTAAGCATTGTTTAAACATCGTTATGAAACTACCAGTGTATTAGATTGTGCTTTGTTTAAGATTTGGAGAAAGTTTTCAGTAATTAATACCATTTTTTTGTTTTTTGTTACCAAAGTATTCTGAACTCATGGTTGATTATAGGACAAAATACAATCTAATTTAAACCAATTAAAATATTCATCTTAAGACTTAGTAATCCATTGGACAAATGAAGTAGAGTTCATATATTTCTTGACCTTGGCATATGAAGGGATAATGTGGTCAGCACTATGCCCAGTCACCTTTACTTTTCCTAATGTGATTGATGTATCCATCAGAGCTGGGTGGACACAAGAATATTCCACTGACTTGAACCCGGATTTGATCTTGAGACTTCTGGGTTAGCAGTCTAGCGCTGAAATGCATGCCCACACTCTCTCACAATTTAAACCACTTAATTACTTGTAATTTTAAATGATTACATTTATAATAGGCCAAATTTTTTAGATATTTACTACCTAAACCATTGTATTTGGTACAAGACTGCCTTTGTTAGTTACCTAATGATGTCCATGTTTGACAGTGTTTACTTCCATGTTTGACAGTGTTTACTTCCATGTTTGACAGTGTTTACTTCCATGTTTGACAGTGTTTACTTCCATGTTTACAGTGTTTACTTCCATGTTTGACAGTGTTTACTTCCATGTTTGACAGTGTTTACTGCACCGAGCACTGAACCCAGTGAAATCCCTGCCAGAGTTATCCCCCATGGTAGCAGACTACCTGCGGCCGCCTGCCACAGTGGTCAGCAAGAGCCTGCCAGTGCTGCAGGAGCTGAAGAAAGCCTTCAAGCTGGAAGTGCTGGACAAGAAGAAGGACCAGGCTGGTGACAATGTTTTTAATAAACAAAAGTAAGATAACTCTGAAGTTAGAGAGTTACCCGTCTCAGAAAATGAGTTTTTAACATGGATGGATACATTTTACTTTACGTGTCTACTGTACAGAGGCGTAGCGATCCTTCCCGGGGACAAACTTTTGATTTGCACCCCCCCCCCCCCCCCTCTAGATTTCAATCTATTTTTCCAACCCATTTTGGCGCCCCCTAAGGTCTCTGCTTCTGTAACTGCCTTGTTAAATTACATTTAATTGCTTTTCTAGGCTAAGTCTATAAAAAAACATAACTATTTCAACATAGGTATGTTGCTTAGAAGTATTTGAGTTTTTTTCTACTAAGTTTTAGAACTTATTAGCTTTACATAAGAGTTGTGTAAGCTGCGTCAGTGTTGTTACCCACCCCTAAATGAAGAAAAGGGAAACAATGTACTATGAGATAGACAATGGGCGTAATCCACCCAGTTGCCAGGGACAGGGTACCAAATATGTTGCCAGGGAAAGGGTTAACTGTAAGCATGTACTAAAATACTGAATCATGTAGTATGTATGTACTGGAAGCTATTCATCTCCTCCCTCAGTGAAGCTGACACAAATGCCCCTCCACAAAAGAAACTAAAACTGGATGACGACTTAGAAGGAGGACTAAAGAATATAACTAAAGCCAACATTACTGAGGTATAGCAAATAGCTTTTTAAAGAAAATTTTATTACATTTGTTGAAGTTTGTTGCCTTTGAACTCATTATAAAAATCAGCATGATTAAATCTATTACTTAAGTTTTGAAGAAAAGACTGTCTTTTGTACAGGTTGGTACTGTCATGCCCATTGAGGACTTTAAAGCATTGATTGGTCGGCGTGATGATGATCTATTTGATGAAGGTATGTATGAACCATTGCCTGTAATGATCTGTTTGATGAAGGTATGTATGGATGATGATCTGTTTGATGAAGGTATGTATGGACCATTGCCTGTGATGATCTGTTTGATGAAGGTATGTATGGACCATTGCCTGTGATGATCTGTTTGATGAAGGTATGTATGGACCATTGCCTGTGATGATCTGTTTGATGAAGGTATGTATGGACCATTGCCTGTGATGATCTGTTTGATGAAGGTATGTATGGACCATTGTCTGTGTTGATCTATTTGATGAAGGTATGTATGGACCATTGCCTGTGATGATCTGTTTGATGAAGGTATGTATGGACCATTGCCTGTGATGATAAATTTGATGAAGGTATGTATGGACCATTGCCTGTGATGATCTGTTTGATGAAGGTATGTATGGATGATGATCTGTTTGATGAAGGTATGTATGGACCATTGCCTGTGATGATCTGTTTGATGAAGGTATGTATGGACCATTGCCTGTGATGATCTGTTTGATGAAGGTATGTATGGACCATTGCCTGTGATGATCAATTTGATGAAGGTATGTATGGACCATTGCCTGTGATGATCAATTTGATGAAGGTATGTATGGACCATTGCCTGTGATGATCTGTTTGATGAAGGTATGTATGGACCATTGCCTGTGATGATCTGTTTGATGAAGGTATGTATGGACCATTGCCTGTGATGATCTGTTTGATGAAGGTATGTATGGACCATTGCCTGTGATGATCTGTTTGATGAAGGTATGTATGGACCATTGCCTGTGATTGATGTGAGAGAATGATAACTTGTGGTAAAAAGCCGGAGGGTACAGCAAAACCACATGTTCAAAACAAGTTTGATTCCATCTGAATGGTACTATGAGTTGTTAGGGTACTTGACAGCAGTCTGAGTATATTAAGAACAGATAGGCTTGGCCCTGAACTCACTGTCCACCCAGTACGACATTATTGAAAGTAACAAATCTACTTCATTTCCCTGTAGTCTGTAGCATATTTTCTTACCAAGTCCTTTGACTCTATTTTGTATTTTGATATTTCTTTGTAAAGTTTAGATACTTTAGAAAACAGCAGATTATAATTTATTATTTTACATTCAAACCTTTACTACCTTACATTCTTGAATTTGTTTGTTGTAGCATGTCAACAAATGCAGAGACGTATAGAGGAAATTGTGATGCAGTCATTTGGCCAGCAGACATACTCCAAGGCCATGGACTGTCTAAAGACATTGAGAGAAGAATGCATTAAGGTTGGTGAATTGTGAGAACTGTCTTCTAAGCTCTGATTCTCTATCATTGGTTAGCTGGTAATATGATTCACCAATTTTTTCTGAAGTTTTTAGCTTATGCAGATAGCACTGTTTATTTTATAAATTAAATGGTTTTTTTTATTGTAGAAATTAGAGCCAGGAGTGTACAATGCTTTTGTGAAAAACTTCAAGAATACACTTATAGCCAGGTCAAAGAAAGACTTTTGGGAGCATATTGTAAAAGGTAACTTAATAAACTTAGATTTTTGTTCATTACGCTTTCAACATTTACAACAGCTGAACTTTTTCTAAGTGTGGAACTAAACCATCTGATAATTAATAGAGAGACAACTTTGAATTTATAAGAGAGAAAATAAAATTAAGGAAACTTATAATTGTGATGAAATAAAATAACATTTGGTGACATTAGTGATACTTTCTTCTACTCCTGACTTGTCACAAAATCAGCCTAATCACCTCAATTTTGCCACTTACATTTTAATTACTGCTGGATGTAGTCTTTATGCTCTCTGGTACCAAAATTTTACTCTTTTTAAAAAAAAATCTCATTTAGTCCCATGACATCTAGTAATATACTCCATTCCTTCATTCAGTCAAAGCTGTTGGCCAAAAATATTTCTGACAATCAATTCTTGTCATGGATAATAGTTATTATTAAATTGTAGATTTTTAAAATTCCACTTACATAACAAAATCCAGTCTACGCTGCTATCTTTTTATATGAAACATATTATGTTGGGAAAAAAATCTAAACTAGAGTCTATAAACTAACAAAACAATGTTGAAAAATGTGTCCTATAATTTTATTGATGTACACCTACAATTTGTGACCCAGCTAAACAAGGCTTGATACCAAAATCTGAATGTGAAGAGAGCCGAGTCACACAGGAAGAGGCTGATCAATTTGTAGCAGAAGATGTCAAGCCAGAGCAGACGTCAACAAAACAAGAGGAGGAGACAACAGATGATCTTCTCATGGATCTTTGAACTTGTCATTTTCTTGATTCAACTTGTACGAAAGATCATGTTACCTGGGTATTTAGCATTCCTTGAAATTTTTTAGATGTAGGAAAATGGTTGCTTCAAATATGTGATTCTGTGTTACAAATAGTCATTTTTATTTCACACATTGTGTTAATCACAGGTTAGATGTTGCTTGTAGCCCGGTTGCTTGTGTGGCATTATACATTTACAATTTAGGTCACCACATATTTTCACTATAGGTCATTCAGTTTGATATTTATTAGTTTGTATTTTAGATAGAAAATTTGTTATGTTGTTTTGAGAAGGTACAGGTACATAATATTTGACCAACTTTAGGCAAAAATACTTCAGGTCATTGAAATTTTTCACTGCATAATGTGAATGCATCTACACAATGTATTTTTCTTTTATTTTATCTCAACATTCTGTTTTGAAGAGGTGTTTATTTAATTAACTTGAGGCAAAACATGTTTAATTCATACTATTTTCAAAGCTTTGTTGTAGTATAATTTCTAAAAAATTTTGTAAAAAATATTCATGTCAAACCTTTTTTAAAAATTTGTTTTGTTTTGTTTATGTGATTATGTTTTGTGATACATAGTAATTAAGAATGTTATTTAAATTTATTGGAATATATATAAATATTGCAGCTATATAATAAGTTAACACATACTTGCTGTTGGCTAGAGGAGAAGACATAGTCGTACAGTTGATACAAAGTTGGCTTATGCACAAAAACACAGCTACAATGCTACCAAAAAAATTTATCTAAATATTGCAGGGTTTTTTTGTTTGCTAAAATAACAATAAATAATATTTTTAAAAAGTGTAATGCAAACTGAAGTCTAATTTATGGTCTAGATATAGATCTTGCCTTTTTATAAAAATTCTTACTTTTTAAAAACTACATTTGAAATGCTTAATTTTGATTACAGAAATAATTGGTTGAGTTGCCAGTTAAAAACTCAAAGAGATGAAACAGGAAGTGGTAATTTTAAAAAATATCCCACAGATTGAAAAACCTAACGTAGGCCCTAGCACAAATCACAAATAGATTTATTTGTATGTCTGATACTTGACATATAAATTAAAACATTTAAACCAATTTCTGAAAAAGTTTATTAAAGCTAGCTGGTAACATATTTGAATAATTTTATCAGTCATGTTGCAATGTATATCAAGTTTGTGCTATAGTCATGTTGCAATGTATATCAAGTTTGTGCTATAGTCATGTTGCAATGTATATCAAGTTTGTGCTATAGTCATGTTGCAATGTATATCAAGTTTGTGCTATAGTCATGTTGCAATGTATATCAAGTTTGTGCTATAGTCATGTTGCAATGTATATCAAGTTTGTGCTATAGTCATGTTGCAATGTATATCAAGTTTGTGCTATAGTCATGTTGCAATGTATATCAAGTTTGTGCTATAGTCATGTTGCAATGTATATCAAGTTTGTGCTATAGTCATGTTGCAATGTATATCAAGTTTGTGCTATAGTCATGTTGCAATGTATATCAAGTTTGTGCTATAGTCATGTTGCAATGTATATCAAGTTTGTGCTATAGTCATGTTGCAATGTATATCAAGTTTGTGCTATAGTCATGTTGCAATGTATATCAAGTTTGTGCTATAGTCATGTTGCAATGTATATCAAGTTTGTGCTATAGTCATGTTGCAATGTATATCAAGTTTGTGCTATAGTCATGTTGCAATGTATATCAAGTTTGTGCTATAGTCATGTTGCAATGTATATCAAGTTTGTGCTATAGTCATGTTGCAATGTATATCAAGTTTGTGCTATAGTCATGTTGCAATGTATATCAAGTTTGTGCTATAGTCATGTTGCAATGTATATCAAGTTTGTGCTATAGTCATGTTGCAATGTATATCAAGTTTGTGCTATAGTCATGTTGCAATGTATATCAAGTTTGTGCTATAGTCATGTTGCAATGTATATCAAGTTTGTGCTATAGTCATGTTGCAATGTATATCAAGTTTGTGCTATAGTCATGTTGCAATGTATATCAAGTTTGTGCTATAGTCATGTTGCAATGTATATCAAGTTTGTGCTATAGTCATGTTGCAATGTATATCAAGTTTGTGCTATAGTCATGTTGCAATGTATATCAAGTTTGTGCTATAGTCATGTTGCAATGTATATCAAGTTTGTGCTATAGTCATGTTGCAATGTATATCAAGTTTGTGCTATAGTCATGTTGCAATGTATATCAAGTTTGTGCTATAGTCATGTTGCAATGTATATCAAGTTTGTGCTATAGTCATGTTGCAATGTATATCAAGTTTGTGCTATAGTCATGTTGCAATGTATATCAAGTTTGTGCTATAGTCATGTTGCAATGTATATCAAGTTTGTGCTATAGTCATGTTGCAATGTATATCAAGTTTGTGCTATAGTCATGTTGCAATGTATATCAAGTTTGTGCTATAGTCATGTTGCAATGTATATCAAGTTTGTGCTATAGTCATGTTGCAATGTATATCAAGTTTGTGCTATAGTCATGTTGCAATGTATATCAAGTTTGTGCTATAGTCATGTTGCAATGTATATCAAGTTTGTGCTATAGTCATGTTGCAATGTATATCAAGTTTGTGCTATAGTCATGTTGCAATGTATATCAAGTTTGTGCTATAGTCATGTTGCAATGTATATCAAGTTTGTGCTATAGTCATGTTGCAATGTATATCAAGTTTGTGCTATAGTCATGTTGCAATGTATATCAAGTTTGTGCTATAGTCATGTTGCAATGTATATCAAGTTTGTGCTATAGTCATGTTGCAATGTATATCAAGTTTGTGCTATAGTCATGTTGCAATGTATATCAAGTTTGTGCTATAGTCATGTTGCAATGTATATCAAGTTTGTGCTATAGTCATGTTGCAATGTATATCAAGTTTGTGCTATAGTCATGTTGCAATGTATATCAAGTTTGTGCTATAGTCATGTTGCAATGTATATCAAGTTTGTGCTATAGTCATGTTGCAATGTATATCAAGTTTGTGCTATAGTCATGTTGCAATGTATATCAAGTTTGTGCTATAGTCATGTTGCAATGTATATCAAGTTTGTGCTATAGTCATGTTGCAATGTATATCAAGTTTGTGCTATAGTCATGTTGCAATGTATATCAAGTTTGTGCTATAATCATGTTGCAATGTATATCAAGTTTGTGCTATAATAGTATATTTTCTAACCAGGTAATTTTCATCCCAGCCAATTATATTGGATATGTGTGTTGGTGTATGTGTATAATGTGTATATATACACCTACGATGTATAATGTATATAGGAAAGTGAATGCTCAAAACATAAGTCTTATTTGTAAATGAGGTTTGCTAATATCCCTGCTATTACAAGCATTAGAAATGACAGCTCACATATTTTCAATTACATTGTAAGAAGAGAGTCTTTGGTATTAATTTCCTTGTTTAACTAATTGCTGTTAACTTAATTGTATCAAAACATGACGTGATTTTTTTCTGAAAGTTTGTAATAGAACATCAGTAGTTGATAGTAATTGTTATGTCAGTTCTACCAGTCACATAAGGTCACAGTTATTTAGACTTCTACAAGTGACTTTCAATGTTGAGTTGTAGTTGTCACTTTTCTTGTACAGGTCATTTGAAGTCACTGGACTCACCTATGTTAAGTGCCATGTGGTTAGAAAATATTGTCACTTCTGAAATTTGTATTATTAAATCTAAGGCAGCAGTAGTGTTATAATTCATTTCTTATATCCTCAGTTGTATAATATTCATTATTTTAAAATTATAAGTAGCAGAATTTTAACAGTAGGTGCTACAGAGTTGTGTGTTATTTTCTTCATAGTTTTTTTAAGCTATTAAATATTAGCTTTTCTTTAAGTATAAAATCTATTTTTTAAAATCCTGTATATCGAAAAAAAAGTTTTATTATATTTTTACAAATTGCTTCCTTATTTTTATAAAATTGTTTCTTTTTTTCAATGAGCTGTTTATTGTACCTATACAATCATTATAAAGCAGAAGGCTACTATTTAGTCCAATTATTTTTTAATGCAACATTTAATTGTTTACACTTTTGATTAATGTAATTCCTTACGTTTAAAATGTATGACAGTCAAATTTACAAAGAAAATGGAACACCCCCTTCCTGAATGTATACAATCTGTTCTGTTTTCAACCTAGTGATTGTTACACTTTATTATGGCCTGATTTCCTTAACCACGTAAGATTTTTAAAAAAAATATAAATGACTGAAAGTGAATATTGGGTTCATAAGTTTGTTTATGTAGTATTCATTGCTTTAAGTAGACTGCATCAAGGTTGTTGTGAACTTCAGTATCTTGTCACTGTTCTTCTTTATATCATACAAGGGGAGGCGACTCAAGTAACAGCTGCTAAAATATATTTTAAACTGCTGTTCTGGATACTAGTCTTCATGTGTATAACTGGATGAAGTATTTGATACATTTTTTGTACTGCTTGGGCCAAAGGAATTTTTTCTTCTGTTTGTAAATATTTCATACCTTCTGCCCTAATAAAGTTGTATTTACCCAAAAGAAAAGTGAACAAGATGTAATCATTACAAATACATGTTGTTGCTTAATTTTTTTAGATGAGTTTACACAGCTTACATCTGAAATCTACATAATCACAAGGTTCAAACATAGTAAATAAAATACACCCTGAGCTGATTACACTAGCAGATTACATCTCATCTGACAAATAGATTACTCACAACTTGCATTTACAGTATCAGTTTTTACTTACCATTGTACAGCAGTAAACTCTCCCAAAAATAGGGGTGTTAGATTATCATTGGTATTAATTTTGTAACAGGTTTAGTGGTAGGGCAGATATTAGGGTTTCTTCTATGGTATGACTTGCACTAAAGTTAACCTTAATAAGTATTTTTTTTTGTGTGTAGTTTACTACCAATAACCTAATGCCCCATTTCTTACAAAGATTTTATTATTGTGACGTTATTGAACTTTAAAATTGATCAATCATGCACCTGATGGCATAAGACATCAAAGTTTAAACTTACATTACATCACAGCTTTGGGTACATATTAATTACATCATACTTTGCATACACAGATATCATTACAGCTTTCTGAATTACATTTTACACTAACAGGTTACATAACAATTTTCTCTTTCTTAATAAAGCTTTAACATCGATTTTGTCAAAATTATGTCGCATCTTACAGGTACATAATACTAATATATTCTGTGGTATGACTTACAGAATGTATCACATTTTAAATATGGTTACATATTGCATCTTCAGATAATAATCTCTCGCAAATCTCTTACACTTTACATTACAGATTACATAGCAGCTTACAATTACATCACTGTCAAATTAGTTAATGTTAAAACGAAACTAAATTACATTTGTGATAATAAGTCTTAAATAAAAACGTTTCCTAAATAACTCCATGGTATTTTATAAAAATGCCTTCTTGTTTCTTGAATGTTTTCGTTCCTGTTTTTTTAAATATCTTTCTTTGATATGTGTGTATTTCAGCATAGTAGCATTTATCGTTATTATATTATTTTGATCGTTCTTAACTTTTGTATTGTCACTATGCCTTGTTTTCTCATGCCTACGAACGTAGGGTAGATCTATATAATATAAACAACAATGCACAATTGAGCAACAGACATGTGTATTTGTAGGAAGAGTCTGAAAGGTGTTACTAGTGTCCGACAAAAGGATCCTCTGAAAACGGATGTGTTAGGTTGTTGTTAGACTTAGTGTAACATCAGGTGTAGTGTTAGGGTAAAAAAAATAGGGCCATCGCTGGACTCAGAGTTTCTTCTAGGCATCTCCTCTGGGGGAGGGAGGGGGGAATTCAGAAGAAAGTCTACCCCCCCCCCCTCCCGAACGAAATAGAATTTATATAGAAAACATACATTTACTAGTGTCCGCCTCCCCCCCCCCCCCCTCCCCGGAGAAAAAAGTCTGGAAGAAACACTGGTTGGACTTGTGTTAGGGTTTGGGATAAAACCCACGTTGACATTACCAAGTAGGTATATTGCATGAGTCGGCTTTTTTTTCAGTTTTCCTAACACCTTTTGTTTCAAGGATTCGTTATTCTGGATTATCGGACACTGATAAAACACAAACACCAGGGTCCAATGACGTAGGCAGGTGGGTGATGTAACGCCTCCCCCACCCACTGAGTCCCCAAAGTGACAGACCTCTAACGTCAAGTAATGGCTTTTGTCGATTAACGGCACGCAGGTGTCGGTTCCAACTCTCCCTTTTAAAGAGTCAAATACAGGAATGTATCCGGCATGCAGACTTTTTACGTAACTTTCTCTTAATCTGCAGGAATCTCACATGACCTAAAGTCACGTGGTATAGGACACTCACGTGGTATACACCCATCACGTGCTGAAAAAATATACAATATGTCATTGTTAATTGTACACCAGTTTTAAGCGAGTTACACAACCACTAGTTTGCATTGCAGGTTAGTCGCAGACGGTATAGAAACAAACGGCATATTTCTTCGCCTTGTGACTAGGAGTCTAGCGACAGCTTCCTATTTAACTCTTGATGAACAATCAACTTGTTCATCAAGTTATATGATTTCTTTGTCCATCCTGTGGTCAAGTAGTGGACAGTTTATCACTCCAGGGTGTCCTTTCTATCAGCTTCCTCCATTCTTCTCTTCACATCCTTATTCGGGGTTCTATGATACATTTTTTTCCGTAGGGGGGGGGGGCAGTGTTTCTTCCAGACTTTTTTTCTCCGGGGGGGGGGGAGGGGGGGGGGCGGGGGCACTTGAAATTTTCCGGGGGGGGGGGGGGGCGGTAGACTTTCTTCGGGGGGGGGGGGGGCGGACACTGTTAAAAGAATATATTTTCTTGGAAGAAACTCTGGGGGGGGGGGGGAATTTGAAAATTCCGAGAGCTTTGTTTATGTAAATTTTATTCTTTTTCTATTTCGTGGACGTGCTTCAGTGGGTGAGGGGCGGGGTGAGGATATGACCCCCATAGAGAGATGCCTGTAAGAAACTCTGGTGTTACACCCCCCCCCCCCCCCCCCCATTCTCCGAAGTCGTCTTCCCACCTTTACCGTGTGCCTGGCACTGTTCTGTGTACGAATGTTTACGCAAGTCCAGACGACGTTTTGGCACACCGTTTCAACTTTCTATCTAACACGTTAACACGGTCTACATGTAAAATGGTTACTACTAACCGTTAGGGGTGTCCATGGACCACCACACGCTTGTTAAAAACGATTTTTTTTTACTTTCTCCCACCCCATCGGCACAAAAAGCCAGACCCCCCCCCCCCCCTTTAAAAAAAAAAAGCCACTCCTTAAACCACTACCCTCTCAAAATTGCTTTTTTTTTCAAAACAGTGATTTCTTTCATCAATTTTTTTTTCAATTAAAAAAAAAACCACAACGGGAAATAACAGCTAAAATTCAATATCCAACATCACTTTTTGAAGTGAACCTCCCCCTCCCCCCTGTCACACATCATCCTATCACCTCTCCCCATTCGAATTTGACCTCGTTTATGGACGACTCCTTTTATGTCTGCGGATTTGGTCGATTCAGTATATCGTTATTTAAGTAACTAAAAAAAAATAAATAAATAAAAAAAATAAATAAACGGGACACTCTTTTGTGAAGAGTAGTGAAGACGTAGAAGAAGAGGGTAAAAATCCCCTAGAAAGAATGACGTCATTCATTGTATAAGCTACCATCAGATCGGATTTTTAAAAAAAAAGTTGAAATATTTTGTAAACGCAATAAATCAAAGCTATGCTTTGATGGATTCGCTATCAAAATGTAATTGTTTAGAATTTATACTTTATTTAGTTTTAAATTTAAAATAGCAATTTGCTTTCACACATGCTTAAAAACTCCCCTTCTCTAAGCTTAATTAATCATTTTAATTTAATTTCATTTTAGAAGAAGAAACGTCTCGAATGGGTATGCTAAAAATAACCGGTGGATTTTTGGGAACTCCACTCAACGGCAGCTCTCTCTTCGCTTAGCCTAGATCCGGCAAGTCAACTTTATTTTTAGCACAAGTGGGTGTGCGTGAATCCACCAATCAAACTGCTTTCCACTCTTTACTACCAAGCCAGCTGACCGATCGCATGGTTGAACGGATTCCCCTTATAATGCTTCAACAGGCGGTGTAGTATGTTAATTTTGATAGTGAACCAGTTTGAGTTTTGAGTCGATAAAATGTGATTACGTGAATTTCGATAGGAATTGATTGACTTTCGATATTTAATTTACAAGGCGGTTACATCCTGGAGTTGGAGCACATCTGGCCAGTTTTTTCACTTCAAAGTAAAATAAAAGTAATCTAGATCTATATTTTTTAAAGAAAATAAATAAATCTTTGTTTATTTAAACAACATTTATTGGATTTATTCAGTGGGATGCAGTCGTCCTTCGGTCATCGTATTATAGAAACTGGCAGACATCTAACCAAAAAGTCTAAAAACTGGCACAAACAATGTTATTATTTTTGGCATCATCACTCACTGCTCTCCACATCGGCAGCTGTAACACCGTTGTTGAACAGACGACGTATTCTAACAAATGGTTCAAATGTTTACGGACATATTAAAATTAATACCGTTTCGAATTCTAGAAGTATTGGATCGTTTTCAAATGGAGACATTTCGCATAACTTTACCCAGTCTAGTTCCCGAAATATTTACGGTCAGTCAGAAGGGTAAGCGCAATATTAATATTTTTTTAACAACACTTTAATCCAGACCTAGATCTAGATCTAGAATCTAGAATCTAGATTTTAGATCTAGATCTAGATCTAGTCTAGATTTAGATTCTAGAAATCTAGATCTAGAGTCTAGATCTAGATTAGCCACTGATAAGGCTAGATCTAGAAAATCTAGATTCTAGTTAAAATCTAGATCTAGATATCTAGATCTATATCTCTAGTTCTAGACAATATACTTCAATATACAGATCTATGCCAAGATCTAGATTCTATATCTAGATCTGATCTATAGAGTCTAGTTCATCAGCTTGGCTCTACAACTAGTCTAGACTCTAGATTCCTAGATCTAGATTCTAGCTAGATCTATCTTGATATAGATTCTAGATCTAGAATCTACTTAGATAGATCTAGATGCAGATTCTAGATATAAACAACACAGATGTAAAGATCAAAGAACAAATGTAGGGTCTATCTAGATTTCTAGAATCTACATCTAGATCTAGATTCTACATTTTAAATTTCATTGTTTACAACTCCAGTTAGATTTACTTGATTTGTTTAAGTTACTGTTTAAAAAAATGTTATAATAGATTGACGACAGAAGCCTGTGGTTGTATATAACACATTTAATGGGTCTAACCACCTCATGATGGTAACACCAGAGAGGACGGAAGGAAGTACACAAGGGACATCACTCAAGATAACAATATTATAAATATAACTAATACAGAAGAGTGAGTTCCCTTGACCTCACAATTATTTCAATCTATTACATCCCTTTACCCTTAGAACACAATAACACATCTCTCAATAGAACAATTGATAGTATCCTAAAATCACCAATTATATTGTAACATGAACACTATGGTAGATTACATCCTTACAAACAATGCACACTATGCTACAACATAATCAAAATACAAAACAATGATGTCAAAGTCCTTTTGACCTTTAAAATCATAGGTCTAACTTATTTGGGACTTTGATTGTCCTGTTTGACCTTCTCAGTGGCCTTTGATTTGGTGACTCAATATTCTGACCATTTGGATTCTCTATCTCAGGAGGTCTAGGATTTAAATCATTAACTCCAGAATTTACATTTTCTGACTCCAGACAACTTGGTTCACTCATATCAACAGAACCTGGTTGTGGAACAAACTGAGTTGGTGTGAACTGATCAGATTTGGTGGGATTGACAGATTCACACTTATTATCTGCACAAGTTATTTTTAACTTTATAAGACACAGGTCCTGTACATTGAACAATTTGACCTGGTATCCATTTTTCCTTTCTCCCATAATTTCTTAGATACACATTCTTATTAACACCAAATTCTCCTTCAATGAATGTTTGTCATGATTTAATGGAACTATTTTTGAATTGGCATCTGAAAGTATTAAATGGCAAAACTCTTTTTTCTTTTCTTTTGATGTTACCCTTTTAGTTTCTGTAAGTGCTAATGATGTTAGCAAAGTTGTTTGATGATCACATTCCTTCTTACTAATGTATTTTCTTTAAACATTTGAAATTGCCATATCACCATAATCATTTATTAAGTTACAAATACTTTGTTTAGGCAACTCTGACTGATAATGGACTGCATCTTCTCCATCTTTTATATTATCTTCACAAAGGGTTTTAATTTCTTATTTTATATGGCCTTAAGTCATCATTCACAGACTCTTCAGGCCAACCATTCATACAGTACTCATATACTTTTATTAAGCACTCATCTTTTTGTGTTTCTCTTTTAATATCATTCACATTTATATTGGAGTTATCCATGATAGTGAAGAGAACAAATACATCTTCTGGTACATAGCTCAGGCTCTGGTTTTTTAAAGGTAATCTACTAAGACTATCTGCACTATTATCAGATCCAGGTTTGTATTTCAATTCATAATTGTATGCAGTTAGTGTGATAGCCCATCTTTGAATTCTTGGTGAGGCATGCTCAGGTAGGGTTTTGTTTTCTCCAAATAAACCTAGCAATGGTTTATGATCTGTAAAGATGGTGAACTTCCTACCAAACAGAAACTTATGAAATTTCTTAACACCAAAAATGATGCCTAAGCCTTCCCTATCTAACTGAGAATAATTTTTCTCAGCCTGGTTCAAAGATCTACTGGCAAAAGCAATGGGTCTGTCACCCTTCTCATCCATGTGGGACAAGACTGCTCCTACACCATCTGGTGAAGCATCACATGTTAATATAAGTCTTTTCCCTGGGTCATAGTGAGTTAGTAAGGTGTCAGCAGACAAAGCCTCTTTTGCTGTATTAAAAGCAGCTTCTTGTTGTTTACCCCAGTGCCAAGTTGCATTTTTCTGTAGCAGCTTGTACAGTGGTGATAGTTTACCAGACAGATTTCCTATGAACTTTGCATAGTAATTTATCAAGCCCAAAAAAAGCTCTTAGTTGTTGGGTATTTTCAGGTTTGGGTGCTTCTTTAATGGCTTTTGTTTTCTCAGGTTGAGGTCTGATACCTTGTTTGCTCAATATATAACCAAGAAAACTAATTTCTGTCAGCATGAATTGACATTTATCTTTGTTTATCTTTAAACCTTTTTTACCAACAATTTTCAATACTTTATCAAGTGTTTTAAGATGTTCAGTGTCATTCTTACCAGTTATGTACACATTGTCAAAGTACACACAAACATTTGGAATGTCCTTAAAAATACTGTCCATGACAGCTTGGAAAATTCCAGGGCTAGATGATATGCCAAAACATAGTCTTTCATATTGGTAGAGTCCTTTATGTGTGTTTATTGTCGTATAGACTTTTGAATCTGGATGCAGTTCTAGTTGAGTGTAAGCATGACTAAAGTCTAATTCAGTGAATTTGTCTCCTCCTGCCAAATTCAAAGAAATTTCCTCAATGTTAGGAATAGGGTACCTATTTAGCTCTATTTGCTTATTCAGTGTAGTTTTATAATCTCCACAAATTCTTATAGAACCATCCTTCTTTAACACTGGCACAATGGGTGTCGCCCAATCGGAATAGTCTACCTTCTTTATAATGCCATTAGATTCCAATCTACTTAGCTCATTTTCAATTTTATTCCTCATTGCATAAGGTGGAACTCTAGCTTTGCAGTATCTTGGATTTGTATCTTTAATGCTTAACTTCACTGTTCTATCATTTAGTAAACCTGAGTTACCAAAAACACATTTATTTTCAGATATAACTTTATCTAGTGAAGTAAGACTAGATTCTTTTACATTCTTCAATGAACAAATACTCTCCCAATTTAACTTAAGATCACTTAACCAGTTCCTACCTAGTAATGGCGGTCCATTTCCTTCAACCACAAGAAGAGGAAGTTTAACACTTTGACCATTATAATTTACATGAACCATACACTCTCCTATTACCGGAACATTGTCACCAGTGTACGTTGTTAGACACTTGTGACACGGCTGTAGAGACACTGATCCTCCTGTGACAGCGTCAAAATCTTTCTTTGTGATGACTGTTAGTGATGCTCCAGTGTCAAGTTGGAAGCTTATGCTCTTACCGTTGATATTAACTTGTACATTGATGGGAGCATGACTTATTGATTTCACAGAGAACAGGTTGAAATCCGGCTGCGAATCAGTTTGAGCATTTTCACAGGTAGAGTGGTTCATTGGTTGGGTTAGGTAGTCTTGGTGAGAGTTAACATAGTGCTGCCTTTGGTTGCGGTACTGTCTTGACTGGCTAGATTTAGCAACAGACGAAGACTTTGCAAAGCAGGCCTTGGCAATGTGACCTTGCTTACCGCACTTATAACAAGTTGCTAACTTGAACTTGCACCGATGAGATGCATGGGGACCTTTGCATCGATGACATTTTTGATAATTATTACTAGATTTAGATCTAGGATTTGAACGAGCAGGCTGTTTAGCATAAGTTGGAATGCTCTGATGGGGTTGATGTTTATTGACTAACCTGCTGTTTACTGCATGGATCTCTGAAGGTGCTAAAGATCTCGCCGCATCTGATGACTGCTGGAATGACATTGCAAGTTGTATTGCTTTTTCCAATTTTAGATCTGACTCGAGCAGCAACTTTCTTTGAATATCAGGGCTGTTTACACCTGTCACAAACTTTTCACATAGTCTATCAGACAGCGTTTCTCCAAAATCACAGAATCTACTTAAATGACGTAAAGCAGCAACATATTCTGATATTGACTCGTTTGGTTGACGAGTCCTACTGTCAAATCTAGCTCGACATAGAAACTTTGATGGGGTAGGCGCATGGTGGTCTGTTAGCAATTTGCTCAGCTCGTTAAAGCTCTTGGTAGTTAGACTAGCTGGTGCGCATAAGTCTTTTAGTAGCCTAAATTGTTGAGGCCCTATGACTGTTAACAAAACAGCTCTCTTTTTGGCTTCTATCGTCACGTTGTTAGCTTCTAGGTAAAAGCTTAACCTCTCTAGGTAATCTTGAATGATTTCATCATTCGCATCAAATTCTTTTATTTGGCCATACAGCGCCATAATTCTAGAAATAATTAGCTAATAAGCTCTAGCAAACCTCTTTTTTGCGTAAGTAGGTGCTCTTTCTAGTAGATGTTTATCCTTCGTCGCCAGTTATAATAGATTGACGACAGGAGCCTGTGGTTGTATATAACACATTTAATGGGTCTAACCACCTCATGATGGTAACACCAGAGAGGACGGAAGGAAGTACACAAGGGACATCACTCAAGATAACAATATTATAAATATAACTAATACAGAAGAGTGAGTTCCCTTGACCTCACAATTATTTCAATCTATTACAAATGTAAAGCCTGAAATTTAAAAAAAAAAAATTAGTTCCTGTAAAGATGACACGCCTGAGCTTGTCAATATTTCTATCCTTATGCATTTGCCTACAATGACGCACACATTAAACCACTTCAACTGACTTACCCATAACATTCATAGTAACAGGCCGGACATAAATTGTTTGCTGATCATGTTAGGCCTATCTCCTCAAAATACATGCACTATGTACACGCTAGTTATTTTGTTTAACCTATAGATCTAGTCCCTAAACTAGTATGCTTAAAACAGAAATAAACGAACATATAGGCGTACAATCTTGTAGGTTAAGTTTATTCACGTTCACGTGTAAAGTACACATTTAAAACGGCAATTCACTAAATTTTATATAAGTGTTAGATCTAAATGCAAGTTGTATTTTAAAGTATATGTAACCTTGTATTGACTTCTGACAGAGAACTTATGTTCAACCTCCATGATATTGACTACCACCTTTTCGATTTCCTGTGTGATGACCAGAGAAAACTCTCAATCACCAAATTCCTGCAGGTAAGTAGGTCACTGTGTACTACGTTAAGGTGGGGATGATGCAACCTTTACACTAACATAGCCGGATCCCACACCTCTTTTTTTCAGGACATTCCTTTAGTACAGGTAGAAAACCTATGAACCAGTGGGGGTATAGATCCTTGTTTTGCGTTTCTCAATAGATCTATATCGCATTCAATTTTGTTTTAGTCTTGCCTTAAATTTTTTTATAGATAGAACAGGTTGCTAGTTGTATTATAAAACGTCACGACTACGTGTTTATTATTTAAAAAAATAATTCCCTACACTCATGGGTTATTAATTCAATGAATACCGACGCTCTGTCTTTCTATGATGACACGGCATACACCAGTGTGTTGCTGAGGCTACGTGCGCGTTCAGCCCCTACACAGTCCCCAATCAATATGGGCCTTTATTTTTTCGATTGATCGATGCTAAGGGGGGTGGAGGCGCTGGCTGGTATGTGAATCCTACACAGTTTTACCGTAACCAGCCGTACGTAACAGTTATCACGGCCAGGCGTGGTTAATCAGAGCATTTCAGCAGCGACACAGTCATCTGTGTTGTCTTCCCGTGTTAGCCGGGTCAATGAACTCGAAGGGGCAAAAAAACAAAACAACAGTAGGGTCTACTAAAGTCTTAAAATTATAGAACGGTAACCGACCCCCCCCCCCCCCCCCCCACACACACACACATAGGCTGAGCAGCGAGACCATATTCTAGGCCTACTTTTACTGGTAGATTGTCCGTAGATCTGTTCTGTATGCATTCGCTCCAACTGAGCTGATGCAGCGGGATTACGGATTACAGTAATCCGAAATTCCTAGGTATAACAACAACAACATTTTTTGCAAAACATTTCAAAACTAAAAAAGTCAAGCTTTTTCTACAAATAAGCAACATTCGATAGATCTACTGGGAACTGGATTCTTGTTGTAATGTAGAGATGTTGTATTTATAATTTATAAGACTTGTTAAAAAAAAAGATGTGATTCACACATCCGCTGTTAGCTTTGATTTCCCCGTGTATGTCAACAGTTTGTCAATAACAGCACAACAGAAGTATCAGTGTATTTTATAAGTACCAGTCAGTATGTTTAAAAAAAATCTCTGCTACTTCCTATAAATTCAGTTTAATTAGTAAATCAAGCCTATATTTAAAGATTACCAAACTTTATCTGGATACTTGGCACCATTAAGCTGAAATCCTGCATTTGTTTAGATTAATGGTCTGTTTTCAAGGTGTGGGGTAAGGGGGCGAGGAGTTTTTATGTTTCCCCTTCCTCGAAAAAGTGCATGCATTTGTATCCAGACTAATCTGTTAGACGCAAGGTTTTGCGTGGGCATTTGTTACACAGAAGACCGAGGATCGATATTTTGGTGAATACAAACTCTGCCTGTATTAATTGATTTGAAGTTTATAAGATTGAATGGATTTACTACCATCATAGTGCGTCATTAGTCTCGTGTTACGCGCACCCTTATAGAGACTTTATTCACATTCAGGCGTAACATGTTGCTTTGGCTCTCGCATCTTTAATAAACAGTGTGCCCCCCTCCCCTACTCGAGAAATGACGTAAATGTTGAAGGTTGAAACGTAGATTTTTACCTTTAGGTTACCTCACATCCCCCCCCCCTACACACAATGCTCCCATCCTACACCTTTTTGTTCTCTCGTTTGGTCTGTGTTGTGCTTCCAGTGCACGTTCTAATGTACGAGTTCTAGATCCAACATAGCTTGTCGTGACTTTTTTACCTCTTCATCTTCGGTCAGCGGTGATGGTGTACCATCTCACATTTCGTCAACAATGATGGTATACGGATATCGAGTAAAACTGAGGGTATCCATGTTAAACCATGGAAGGGGTCTCAAAACCCTAATTCTGATCAAGGACCTGACTATTTCACTAATAGAATTAAATGAAACCAACATAAGTTATCTCGATTTGATATTGTATTGATCTCTATGCTTTATAAAATGAGTTGTATTAGAGAATACACAATGGATGTAGGGAAGATAGATTTAAGGAAGTTAACAACTCGGAATAAGAAAACAGAACAAGTTTACTACTATACCAGAAGCTGTGAATCTTATCATGTGTATACTTTGTGTTTCTTTCGTGATTATAATACTTTCTAGATGGTAGACTGCAAATTAAATATAACTAAATATTTATGAATTAATGAACCTTTGGGTCAATTTGCTTAGCCGAGTGATCGCAAGTCGTGGATAGAGTTGACCCCGACTTGTATCGCATGCCATGAACACGCCCGTCTTTATTATGAGCAGTGGCGTAGCGAGGTCGGGTGTCACCCGGTGCGGCACTTAATGGTGTCACCCCCCAGGGGCGTAGCGACCCTTACCGGGGACAAATTTTCGATTTGCACCCCCCCCCCCCCTCAAACTTTCGATTTGCACCCCCCCTCAAGTTTTCGATTTGCACCCCCCCCCTCAAGTTTTCGATTTGCACCCCCCCTCGAGTTTTTCTCTATATATTTTGCTATTTTTTGCCTTGGTGTCACCCCCCTAAATGGTGTCACCCGGTGCGGTCCGCACCCCCCGCCCCCCCTCGCTACGCCCCTGGTTATGAGCACGGCTTCTGTCCCCCAGAACACATCTGATGTTGATCACTTCTTACCACCGAGTGTGTAGTTTATCTTATTCAAAGCTGCTTTTTAAAATCAAACCTGGTTTGTTCAGTTAAACCCATCAAAAGAAATGCAAGCAACTTAACACGCCTCGCTAAATGGGAAAGAAATATCCAAGTCACGTGGCGTATGTATAGACATCCGCACTCTTCACGTTTTCTATTGGATTAGCTAGAGCAGTGAAGAAAGGGTTAATGCTATTCATTGACAGCTGGCTGATGGGGACCCCTTTACGGTTTAATGAAGACGAATTGCTTTTTTTTTTTTTTTTTTTTTTTTTTTTTTTTTTTTTAAGCGCATCTATTTTTATAACTGCTATCAAAACCTTTTGAAACGAGGCATGCATAATACCTGGTTATATTTGAATGTCTGTGACGCGGAATAAAATCACAGCCACTAGTGATGGTCAGGGTGGTTTGATGCAGTGTCGTCGCTATGTCGGGTGTCACCCCACCCCACCTAAAAACAAAGTACACACACACACACACATATATATATATATATATATATATATATATATATATATATATATATATATATATATATATATACATATATATATATATATATATATATATATATATATATATATATATATATATATATATATATATATATATATATATATATATATATACATATATATATATATATATATATATATATATATATATATATATATATATATATATATATATATATATATATATATATAATGTGTGTGTGTCGGCCTACATAGGCCTATAATTTAAATATATGCGGAGATGACTCAAAGAAACTCTGCTTGTCCTTCATGACAAACGGTTTTTAGTCTACATGTACGACCCCTGCACTTAGTTTTCTGAATCCTTGTTCTGATAATGCTCCTTTCAATGACGACAAGCTCGTAAAGTATAATCTAATGTTTTATTTATAAAATATGGCCCAATAAAACCCACTCTGTTCCCGTGTGCCGACAGTTTAACGACGTTTTGTTGAGAGCAGGTTTGAATGTTGGCTGGTTAGGTCACGGGTACCTCTGTCCTCAGTGCTGACGTCACGAGGTGAACTGCTTGTACTGGCCTTTATGCTGGTCACTGTATGAGTGGACATTATCAGATGTTGATAAGAGGGAAAAGAGGGCGCCCAAGACAGACCTGGAGGCGGAGTCTTCTTGAAGAACTGAAGCCAACAGGGATGTCTTGGGAGATGACAAAATTAATAGTCGGGGATAGGAAGAAATGGAAGGAAATGGTGGAGGCCCTATGTTCCATAAGGAGCAAAGAGGACTAAGTCAAACAACTATGGGTGGACACTATCAGATGTTGATAAATTATGGGATGTAGCTGGCACAAATATTGTGTAGTGTATCATATGACGGGTTCTCAAACAATTTTTGGTGTCTCCCAAATTGTGATTACATTAGAAAAAGATACACGTAGAAGCTAAAATTTAGTATAATCTTTTCCAGCCTGTACCTAAAACTCATGGGGTAGATGAATTAGAATTCATCTGATTCGGTGACCTCGGCATACTAGGGATTGTGTGGTCAGCACTAATCCCATCAGGGACGTCCTACAGACTCTCGAACCCTTGATCCGAACTCGAGACTTTCTAGTTTAGCAGAAGTAAGCTCCTACTTTCGCTCCTACATTCGAACACGCCGTCCCATAAAGTTTACCATGCATAGACTAAACCAAGTTATATAACTTGCTGTATTTATTCCTATCCCATATTGACAGAAAGCTTTTAAAAAATAATCCCTTGTTAACTCGGTATAAAGTAAAAAACCACACGAAGCCCACAAAGGGTTATTCAACTTTTGTTTCTTGTACGACCTTGCATGGCCCTAGTGGGTTTATGGCTTCTTATGAAAGTGTATCAGTAAGTCAAATATCTTTTATCTTTATTGCACTTTAAATGTAAATTCATGGCTTGAATCGTAAAAATCCACTTTTAAAAAGGAAGCATACATTTGCTAAATGTAACATTACATGAAAAAAGAATAGAAGAAAAATATGAATAAAGTGAACAGATTTGATGTCGTGGAAATAAAATCGTATGGACGTTTGCATGAAATGGCTTTGGCAGGTGCCTCCAATGTCGAGTGATATGGGCATGTTATGTCATGATTGTGATTTACTTATGATGTCATCAGTGTGGCTAAACATTTTTGTGTTTACATATTTTTGTTGTTGTCACGATTTATTGTAATTTTATCATTTGGTGGGGTTTATTTTCTGCCATCTTAAAACTGAACTTTTGTTAATGTATTCTAAGGGCCCGGTTAAAAGTTTCAGATCATGGGTCTCAGGCAAGATGTGTCCATGCTTGCCTCTTGTATGAAGTATCGCCAAGCCTTTAAAGTACAGCTCCCTACAGGAGAAACGCTACAGTTGTTTATTTTTAGTTATTACGTATTGACTTTACACAGTACTTTAAGCTGTTAAGTCTCAAGGTGTGAATTCGCCCTTGGCCTACATTTCTTAAAGCAATCGTTCTTCAACACCTTACAGATAGTCGTACGGTTCCGGTTATGTTATTACCAAGAACCAGTGACGTCACATAGTTTATGCGGCTCTTGAGCCACACAAAAATGTGCGATCCTGTTTTTATGGAGTGGCACCTCGCCCTGAAGACGGTCAAGATAATAGCACATCAGAAGACGGCTTTAAATTCCGTGTATATGAGGTTTTAATAATGTAATGTGCACATTGTTAAGGCCTTGTTCAAATGTTAGCGCCTCTGTAGCTTACTGAAAATATTCATCTGTCCTCTGTCGATTCGATGTTGTCTTGAGCTTGTTTCGTCTTAGTTAAAAGCAACGGTGACGTCATTACCCCTACACACCTACCCCTACTACCATCATTAGTCATGGGGAAAAATACAACTACTCGCTTCACCTACTGACATTTTGTTTTTAATTCAAATTGTCTATGGTATAACAAACAATAATATATTTACTATACTGAATTTAGAAGCCGAAGCCAAAACGAATGCATCCTTGGTAAGATTATATCTTGTTCACTAGTTGTGGAGAGTTGGCCACGCAAACTAAATATCATTTTTTATCCTTAATATTTTTAATTTGTCGTGTTAAACGGAGTATATGGGAAAATATTGAAATCGGGAAATAAATCGAAATAGTATACGCCTAGTATTGCTGTCTGGTCCCTATGTG
Source organism: Physella acuta (assembly GCF_028476545.2). NCBI lineage: Eukaryota > Metazoa > Mollusca > Gastropoda > Physidae > Physella > Physella acuta. Next base: position 74,385 of record NW_026731713.1, on the reverse strand, counting down.
CGTGTGCTTGTGTGTGTATAGTGTTACGATGATAACTTTTTAACTTTTCAGTCATATGGACACAATTTTATTTATAAATTTTGTATTCTATATGTAGGTTTCTGTCAACTTTTGGAGCATTTCCAGTTTAAAAAATTGCTACCTAACTGTATATCAGGGTTTCTCAGAAGCATTCAGAATGTGATACCTTTGTTACATATTCTCATAAAGCAATATATAATATTTTCTTCTCACGATTTCTTAAAAAAAATATTAGGGGAGCTCACTCCCGCTTTTAAAAATTAAGATATCGGTTGCTGAACTAGCTGAAGGATGACGATGTAGTTTTTTAAACCGAGGTTAGGAGTGACGGAATTCAGTCTTTAGCGTCATTCATGTACGGGATTATATTGCTTCGCCTCTGTGATGTACCACCTATTTTCAACTAAAAGAATCTCATGTCTACCATCTGTTATTGCGACGTGTCTTTAGAAATCGGTCAACCAATCTCTACTGGCCTGACAAAGTCAAAGACAAGGTCATATTTAAACCACATTTCTTACACAAAAGTTGTGTACGAAATAAATCACTGGCAATGCCATCAAATTGTAATAAAAGAAGCCTAGGTTTTAGGTGATATTCTTGGCGACTGTAAGGACTTGAATTAAAACACACACACACACTATTAGCCAGAACACTATTTTAAAAAATTTGTGTGGATTGCTGGGGCAGGACCTTTTAGCACTAAGCTAATGAACGGGGTTAGGCGATTAGCAAACTGCTTTGCATTGTTGAAAACGTAAATCTGTCGGACGTATTAATTGTTGAGCTTTTGGGTTTAGTGAGGAGACGAGTGTAGGAACTTAAGCAATTTATCTTACAACTCTACACGTGAAGACGGATTTGATTAGCTGACACCATATTCTCAGCCCTGATGATCTGAGCTTATTTAAAGCTCCAGTTGTCCTCTTATAAGCCCCAGACTTGATAGTCTGAGCTTATTTAAAGCTCCAGTTGTCCTCTTATAAGCCCCAGACTTGATAGTCTGAGCTTATTTAAAGCTCCAGTTGTCCTTTTATAAGCCCAGACTTGATAGTCTGAGCTTATTTAAAGCTCCAGTTGTCCTCTTATAAGCCCCAGACTTGATAGTCTGAGCTTATTTAAAGCTCCAGTTGTCCTCTTATAAGCCCCAGACCTGATAGTCTGAGCTTATTAAGAGCTCAAATTGTCCTCTTGATGGCCTGAGCTTGTTTAAAGCTCCGATGGTCCCCTTATAACAAGGTCACACGCCTGACATATTTAGCATGCGATGTTTTCCCTAAAATTCATCGGTTCCAGGACTCAAGACCCCGATTCCGACCATCGCTAATGCATACCTGACCCTTTAAAGTAAAGGTGGCTGATGATCGAGCTCACCGCTTCATTTGCCCAAATAACCCATCACAATCGTCGTGACTTTGATGATGAATGTTTTATTTGACGTAAGAACGCTTCTTTAGTTGTCACTAGAATGGACATGGCTGCTAAACCCAGCTCAATGCTTTGCGCCATTTCGAAGATCGCAAATCCTAAGATTTCCAATATTCAGTGCATAATATAAACACAGCATGCGACTATAAAGACCATTATATAAACAACGCCCTCTCTAACAGGTAGAAAATATCTTCCCCGCTGTTTTTTAAAAGTCGTATCATACTCCCAGTGTAACCAGCGTCAAGCACGTCATTAGGTCCCCCATTCTTCTTGATCTGTTTACTGTGACCACGGCTTATTGCAACCTTCAGCGGAGCGTGACGCCGTGCACACAAAGCTGCAGGCTCCTCTTGCGTGCCCTTCCAGCTATGCACAAAGGACACTGTCAAACGCTGAAGGACATTCTCGGCCTACACCAGCGCCGCGGGGCGTCAGACCGTAGTTCGTGATATCAAAGACTGGTTCCGGCTATAGCTCGGGCCTTTATGGTCGCAGGCAACCCGTGAAGCAGAATGTTAAAGGCCAGTTGGGAACAAATTGCGTCTACTTAAATTACCGTCTGGGTCTGGTTGACCACTCATTTTCTTCTACATTTACTTAGTTATATAAAGATTACCATAAATATAATATATATATATATATATATATATATATATATATATATATATATATATATATATATATATATATATTCACTTTTCGAACCGGGTAAGTGAAGTAGAGTTCACCTGCTTCTCTTACCTCGGCATATGAAGGGGGATAGGATGGTGAGCACTATGCCCAGCCGCCTTTACTTTCCCTAAAGTGAGTTAAGTAGGTACCCATCAGACATGGGTGGACTCTTGGACGTTCTACTGACCTGAACCCTGATTAGAACTCGAGACGTAGCATTCTAGCGCTCTACCGCTAGGCCACACCGTCCCATATTTTGTTCATACACAGCTCGACTGATAAGGTTTATTGCCGAATGTTTTTTGTTGTTTTCGTAACATCTCTATCACGGTGCCTTTGTGCACTAACCATATGCCCAACCTATGCCGCATACTTGAAGTAACACTAGTATCAACGGGTGCTTTACAACAGCCTGATAAAAGAACAATGCCCTTTAAGTACCACCTACTTGTAAAAGGAAATGACGCATACGCTCTGTCAGCATATAGAGTCTATATATCTACATGACAAGACTACCCGTAGTCTGATATTCTCCGCCTCTTTAGCAGCGGTAGATTTTGTGCAACCAGCGTGATCAAGGCCTGGGATCCTGCACATCACGCGAGGGGGGAGGTAGGGGAGGGGGAGTTCCGTATCTGTTTAAATCTGTAAGGTGACACTTCTGTTGATAACTCCAGACAGTTTGCTGGCATCATGTGACTTGTCATGGAATTTTTTTTTACCCCTCCCCCCTCACTATTTAAAGGTTGTTTTTAAAAGGCCGTAAAGGGCCCCTTTCCCTATAATAAAAACTGTTTTTTAGAACTGTAACAAAAAACGATATTGAAATGGGTTAAAACATACTGACTCGAAGGTCTCGAATGTTGAATCATTGTGTGTGTGATGTTACTTGATGCAGTGTCTGGTTTACAGAACAGGGTAACGGTGTCGTCACACCAGCGGGTTTGTGGCCCTGTTGTTGCGACAATGTCCTTGATTTATTTCTTCAGCGTATCTACAGATTAAGTTCACCTTATAGATCTATCAGCTGCTCAGCTCACCGTATTTTATCAGTTTGGGTAACCCCATATTCGCGACCTAGGTCACGCAACTAAGGGTCATCCCACTTGAGCAGTCTAGGTCACGCAACTAAGGGTCATCCCACATGAGCAGCCTAGGTCACGCAACTAAGGGTCATCTCACATGAGCAGTCTAGGTCACGCAACTAAGGGTCATCCCACATGAACAGCCTAGGTCACGCAACTAACGGTCATCTCACTTGAGCAGCCTAGGTCACGCAACTAAGGGTCATCTCACTTGAGCAGCCTAGGTCACGCAACTAAGGGTCATCTCACTTGAGCAGCCTAGGTCACGCAACTAAGGGTCATCCCACATGAGCAGCCTAGGTCACGCAACTAAGGGTCATCCCACATGAGCAGCCTAGGTCATCCCACTTGAGCAGCCTTGGTCAAACTCTATTAGCTCTATAGGTCTTATGATATTAGCGGATTCGATCTCATCATATCCCTATTATCGTAGGTTCTTTCTCCAAATATTCGTATGCTTATTGAACTCATACACTACCGGAAAGCATTCGTGTTAATGGGTTATCCGTTGACGACGTTACTCTTTGAAAGGGGTTTTTTTTTTGGGGGGGGGGGGGGGGAGATACAGATTTAACCATGAACAAAGTTGATTGAGCTTAGTTCATATTTTGGAAAGAAATCGTTTTTTTTTTAAACAACAATAATTGCAATTTTGAGGAGCGTGCTGTGGTAGGCTGATGTATAGTATAACGACATGTTAGAAGGGGGTGGGGGGGGGGGGGGATGAGTGAAAAGAAGGGGGGGGGGCTGAGTTTGAGGACCATGTGTGACTAGAAGGTGGGGGTAGGATACTTTTAATTAAAAAATCTAAAGTGTAATGTAGTTTATCAAAGACACCTAATTCAGCTTAGCTTGTAACTAACAGTTAACTGTCAGTACAAGGTGTCTAGCCATGGATTTTACACAGATCACCATCAGCTGGTTTGGTAGAATACGGGTCTGTCACTGATAGCCCCATTTTGATAATTAACACCTGGGTAATTAGTTAAAATCACCGTGTAATTGGCGCAGAATTTACTAATTGATTATGGGGGAAATTACCTCAAACATAAATTTGTCTACCAGCTGGGACGAAGTGTCGCTGAGGCTAAAGACAACTTGACAGCTTCACCCCAAGGCATAGTTTGAGACAAAAAATAACCATTTAATGATTTTCTTAGTGTAACACTACTGGTTAAAATGTATAATATACACTAAAGTATTTCTATAGGTATGTTTATAAATGTATGGTTACACACACGGCAGTGACTAAAACACGCTGAACTCTAACATAAAGTACAAGTGCTGCTAACTTTTTTTAATGTCCTCTACAGTTTTATTACTCTTGTACTGGGGGCATTTTCAAACAGTGGTTCTCACATTTTGTTTTATTTTATTACGTATTTTTATTTTGTTTTTAGTTCATTATGATATATACTGTTTCATAGTATGTCTTCTCATCTAAAAATAAAGAGAAAGTATATAATTTCACCTATTAATTAGTTCCTGAAGTAATTTTGTGTGTGTGTGTGGAGGGGGGGGGATACAAAAGCTATACTGGTACTATGAACCTATGGCATTATAAAATTACATGCCTGTTGTATTAGAAACAAAGTATTGCTGCTATATTTGTACCACATGTATCCCATTTCCCTTGAGTAACAGCTTATATTTAATCTCCGCAGGCTCTCCGTACCACAGGGCTGAGGGAATCAGATCCACGGCTGAAGGAAGCCATGCAGAATTTAAACAACATCCAGTCAGAGATCATAGACATCGACTCTGTTCAGAACATTTATATTGACAGAGAAACTTTTAGAGAGTAAGTTGCTAGTTTGTTTTCTTGTTATTATACTGTAATATATCATTTTGATGTGTTTCTTTCATCATTGAGATTCATAAATACAGACCAGACATGTTGTTCTGTCCTTGTTTTTTTTATATAAAGGAAACTAATGTACCAATACATTTATGTAAACTATAATATAAGTTATAATAATAAAAATTAATTCACCATAGGCCTATTAGCGCTAACGTTCTTTACATATTTATGATTTTAAAAGTGACGGTAGCGCTTAGTCATTGGTGGATTAACTATGTGACTCTATGTTTTAGGTGTATAGCAGACAACATAATCCTGATAGCTAAGGCCTTCAGGAATCAATTCATTATTCCAGAGTTTGTTCAGTTCACACAGAGGATTGATGAGATTTTCTGGAGAGCCAAGGCCAACACAAATGGGCAAGTAAGTTGGTACTGAGCGGTGTTGTTAATATTTAGAGTGACTCACTTCACAACAAATGACAGCTGCTGTTCATATTTAGAGTGTGTCACTTCACAACAAATGACAGCTGGGATTGACATTCATTGTATTGTTTCACAACAGATGACATTCATAGTGTGTCACTTCACAACAAATGACAACTGATGACGAAGTATAAAGTTCAAAGTGTAAACATAGGGGTAGACTCACTTTATGTTTATACAAATATAATTAAAAAAAGCATTTCTTGTAAAATTTAAATTGACTATAGGAGTTATACTGCTAAGTTTTTCTTCTCTGCTATAGCTCTATAGTTCTATGAAATAGTTCTATAGGCCTATTCCATCACACTTCCAATACTTACCTCATGCTCTGTGCAGTTGTGTGTTTCAAATGTTTTTTTCCCTCCCCAGCTCGCCAGCTACATACCACAGTTAACCAGGTTTAACCCAGAGAGCTGGGGGCTTGCCATCTGTACAGTGGATGGACAGAGGTTGGTGCTGCTCAGTTCTAGAGCTCAACAGCAACACTGTTTAACTAGATGAAGGTCAAATCTCAAAGCAAACCCTTACAACAACCAGCTTGTCCAAAGCCAAACCCTGCCCCCAACATTAACCAGCTAGTCCAAGGCTAACCCTTACAACAACTACCTAGTCCGAACCTAACCCCTGCCCCCACATTAACCAGATAATCCAAACTCAACACTGCTCCTACATTAACAAGTTAATCCAAACCCAACCCCAGCCCCAAAATTAACCAGCTAATCCAAACTCAACCCTGTTCCTACATTAACCAGATAATCTAAAGTCAACCCCTTCCCCCTGCATCAACCAGCAAGCGTATATACCCTGCCACACCACATATTTAATGTTTGCACATTTATTACCATGATTTATGATTAACCAATGTAAACACTTTCAACTTGTTTCAGGTATGCTATTGGAGATGCCCATGACCCAATCTGCCTGCAATCTATAAGTAAGCCGTTGACCTATGCAATGGTGCTGGATGAACTAGGGCCAGACACTGTACACCAGTATGTTGGACAAGAGCCCAGTGGTCAAGCTTTTAACACCATTGGTTTAGACCCAAAAAGTAAGATATATTTCTTAATAATTTAAATGTATTTAAATAAAGGGAAGTAATAAAAAAAATAGGCTTACATTAAAACGTTATAGACCTTTCCATCAAAAGTAATATCTCCTACATAAGTGTAAAAAAAAACAACTCATGAGATATGGCCCCTGACATTTACCTCATGACATGCCCACACACTGGACCTAACTAAGGGGTCTGGACCTAACACCACAACCACAAAGCCAAGTTTCTTCTGCCTATATTGATTGGTTGGTCTTGAGGGGACGGCGTGGTCGAGTCGGTAAAGCTCATGGTTGCTAAAGCGAAAAGTCTCGAGTTCGAACCCTCGGGCAGATGAGGCTCGTCAGCTGGGGACAGCCACTCTTCTAGGAGAGACAACTCCAAAATTAAACAACTGCTGCCTTGTAGTTTGTTCTTGGTTGGACAAAGGCTATGGAAGCAAATCCAAAAAGAAAAGCAGGCTGAAATCGGAGTCAATGGCCTCAATGGCGCAAAACCAGTTGACACGTAACGCTTAATTGTGTTGGAGGCGTGGTCGAGTCGGCAAAAAGCTCATGGTTGATACATTCGAACAGTCTCGAGTTCAAACCCACTGGCAGATAAATCTCAATCCCCTCCAACACTAATAATTAAGAACGAAGAAGAAGAAGAAAGAAGATTGGTCTTGGATTAACTTTTTCTTGTATTGTAGATCGTCCACACAATCCTATGCCTGTATTGATTGGTCTTGGAATAACTTTTTCTTGTATTGTAGATCGTCCACACAATCCTATGCCTGTATTGATTGGTCTTGGATTAACTTTTTCTTGTATTGTAGATCGTCCACACAATCCTATGCCTGTATTGATTGGTCTTGGATTAACTTTTTTCTTGTATTGTAGATCGTCCACACAATCCTATGCCTGTATTGATTGGTCTTGGATTAACTTTTTCTTGTATTGTAGATCGTCCACACAATCCTATGCCTGTATTGATTGGTCTTGGATTAACTTTTTCTTGTATTGTAGATCGTCCACACAATCCTATGCCTGTATTGATTGGTCTTGATTTAACTTTTTTCTTGTATTGTAGATCGTCCACACAATCCTATGGTGAATGCAGGTGCTGTAGTTATCTGCTCACTACTGAAGCAAGGGATGAACATTGCGGATAAATTTGATTATGTACGTTGTTGTTTGTTAAGACATTTTTGTCACAGTTAAAAAAATATTAAACTATTTTCACTAATTATAATTGTTTTTTTTAAATTCTTTCCATCATTTTAAATTAAGATATAGTTGTATAGTGTATGATTCCTAATTATATCCTTTTCTTGTTTATAAATACAATTTCAAGTATTTGAATCATCATACTAGTCTTCGTCTGATGTAGATTTAAAATATTTGTCTCTTGCGGATTTAAACTATTTTCTCCATCTAAATAAGTCTCTCATTACACCTGCTGTTTAAAATTACCTTACAAACAAGCAATATTTGCTTCACAATTGTCTGTAAAAGTTTTTATCTTGTGACTTGATATGTTCCAGAACCAGCAGAGATTGAGACTTCTGGCTGGCAATGAGACTGTGTTGTTCAACAACTCCATGTAAGTCAATGTTATTTATATCATGGCTGTATAGAAGTGTAGGAAGCTGTGTGAGGCATTAGAGCCATAGACAGTGAGCATTGTCTGACCCAAACTACTGTACTAACGCCATTCTCGAGTTTGAAAAAAGTTTCCTTAAAAATGTTTCACTTTCACAAAAATGGCGGTTAAATGTTTGCTTGGAAATTCTCATCCCACCACAAGCAACTGTTATATTGTTCACAAACCACAGGTATGCTTGTAGATATCTTTGTGTACATTTAATCAATTAAAGTAATGTTACATACAACACACAAATGCTTGTTTCAGATTCCTGTCTGAACGTCAAACAGCTGATAGGAATTTTGCCATAGGCTATTATCTTAAAGAGAAACAGGTTTGTAACTTATCATGTAGGCCCTGCATCCCTTTTAAAACTTTCTTGAAAAAATCTAATTAATGAAAAAGCAGATATGAAAAGTGCTTTATGAAGTTTCAAACAATTTTAATCAACTTTCATACAATGTTTATAACAAGTTCCACTGTAAAACAGAATATCATATTTTTTAAATTTTAGGTTAAAGTGTATGTCTGTAATAAAACAAACATAAGAAGAGTTATTTTTTTAAAAAGACTTTTATAATAACATGTGGATAATTGTTCCATTTAATGTCCTCAGTGTTTCCCAAAAGGGACAAATCTTCATGAACTCCTAGATTTTTATTTCCAGGTAACTAAACCACTTGTACCTATTGATATGATAAATATTTCTTTTGCCATCTCTAAAAAAAACAACAGTATGTAAATACACATATCAGACGGTCATAGTTACACACTTGTAAAGACATGAGTTAAATATTCTGTAGTAAAAATGTATTAGGTAATTGATGTATTATTTTTATAATTATTTTCTACTACATTTCTGAACATGATACTATTAAGTAGATAATAAAACACTTAATTCTAAGAATACCTTTTAATCCTGTTGCCAGCTATGTTGTACCTAAGGATAGCTTTTAATCTTGTTACCAGCTATGTTGTACCTAAGGATAGCTTTAATCTTGTTGCCAGCTATGTTGTACCTAAGGATAGCTTTTAATCTTGTTACCAGCTATGTTGTACCTAAGGATAGCTTTAATCTTGTTGCCAGCTATGTTGTACCTAAGGATATCTTTAATCTTGTTGCCAGCTATGTTGTACCTAAGGATAGCTTTTAATCTTGTTACCAGCTATGTTGTACCTAAGGATAGCTTTAATCTTGTTGCCAGCTATGTTGTACCTAAGGATAGCTTTAATCTTGTTGCCAGCTATGTTGTACCTAAGGATACCCTTTAACCTTGTTGCCAGCTATGTTGTACCTAAGGATACCCTTTAACCTTGTTGCCAGCTATGTTGTACCTTAAGATACCTCTAACCTTTAACCTCTAACCTTGTTGCCAGCTATGTTCTGTAGAAGTGACATGTGACTCGGGAGCCGTGATAGCTGCTACACTAGCTAATGGCGGCATCTGTCCCATCACTGGGGTCAAGGTCTTGGAGCCTTACTGTATCCGTGACACCCTTAGCCTGATGCTGTCCTGTGGCATGTATGATTACTCTGGACAGTTTGCCTTCAAGGTATAGGAAAACATGCCCATCTTAACATTAGATAAGAAAAGTATTTTTTAAATTCTGTACAATTATTATAATTGTACTGAAAGATTTGGTCTGTGCAGCACTAAAGAGGGTAAGGCTACAGAATGTATCATGACTAGTTAACCGTGTTTGATGATGTTTGATTTATTTCACAGGTTGGGCTACCAGGCAAGTCTGGAGTCTCAGGGGGCATCATGCTTGTTGTACCCAATGTTATGGGAATCTTCATGTGGTCACCTCCCCTTGATCACTATGGAAACAGTTGCAGAGGGATCCAGTTTTGTGAGGTGATTTTTTATTTTATTTAGGAGTTGTCTTTGTTTAAGATAGCATTTAAATTGGATGAAATTTAGCCGATTCCACATCTAATTCTCATGTTTAGATTTATAACTGTCCCTTAAAATTTATTACATTAGAAAAGAGACAAAGTTATAAAACCATATGACATACTAGAAAAACTAGCCATCGGTCATTTGTGTACCTGAAATCAACAGGGAGTAATGAAAAGTGTCTAGGCATTGTTCTGTTCATGTATTCCCTTTAAAATTCTGTGTCCATGAAGTCAAAAGCTGCACTTCTTCCCCTAAAGACATAACTTTAACTGACTAATGTCTACTAATATATACAATATAAGATACCTACTAGCTAAACTAATTATTGTGATGATGTCTACAAATGTAGGACCTGGTTAAAAGCTTCAACTTCCACAACTATGATAACCTGCGACACACCCCCAGGAAAATGGACCCACGTGTGTTACAAGTGGACTCCCAGGCAAACTTGGTAGTCAATGTGTTGTTTGCTGCCTATAATGGGGATGTAACAGCTATCAGAAGGTAGGGTTTTTGTCATACTCTTAGATTTAGTGCTCAAACTATTTGTTTGATTTAACAGGTCATGTCAGAAAATTGTTAGATACAAGATCTGATCGTCAATTTGCACTATATATTTTGGTGTTCATATATTCAAATTTTGTTATATATAATTGGGGGGGGGGGGGTTTAAATGTGTAAAATTAACAAATTTAGTATGAAAATTTTGCTTTAAAAATAGAATACTAAATAAACTTGGTATAAAAATACCTAAAGTAAGATAAAAAATACTTTTATTTATAAAACATGATACACTGTGGATTAAAAAGTAGCATAGCGAGGCTTTACCATGACTAAGTGTGTTGACATGGACACTTTCAGTGGCTCTCCTGTTCATTCTGTCCATTAACATTTTCAATGGTTTTCTAACACTGGCACTACCCACTGAAGTGTAGGCATATATGTTTGTTGTGACATGACATATTTGACACCCTTCCTGTGACAGATCTAATACTGGCACTACCCACTGAAGTGTAGGCATATATGTTTGTTGTGACATGACATATTTGACACCCTTCCTGTGACAGATCTAATACTGGCACTACCCACTGAAGTGTAGGCATATATGTTTGTTGTGACATGACATATTTGACACCCTTCCTGTGACATATCTAATACTGGCACTACCCACTAAAGTGTAGGCCTATATGTTTGTTGTGACATGACATATTTGACACCCTTCCTGTGACAGATCTAATACTGGCACTACCCACTGAAGTGTAGGCCTATATGTTTGTTGTGAAGTGACATGACATATGTGACACCCTTCCTGTGACAGATCTAATACTGGCACTACCCACTGAAGTGTAGGCCTATATGTTTGTTGTGACATGACATGACATATTTGACACTTCCTGTGACAGATCTAATACTGGCACTACCCACTAAAGTGTAGGCCTATATGTTTGTTGTGACATGACATGACATATTTGACACCCTTCCTGTGACAGATCTAATACTGGCACTACCAGTGTAGGCCTATATATTTGTTGTGACATGACATGACATATTTGACACCCTTCCTGTGACAGATCTAATACTGGCACTACCAGTGTAGGCCTATATGTTTGTTGTGACATGACATGACATGACATATTTGACACCCTTCCTGTGACAGATGTGCCTTGATGGGGATGGACATGAACCATGCAGACTATGATGGCAGGACAGCCTTACATGTGTCAGCAGCAGAGGGTCACCTTTCTGTCGTCAGGTTTTTGTTGGAGAAATGTAACAGTGACCCATTCTTAAAGGACAGGTTGGTAGTTGTACACTATTTTTTGTGACTCTATCATCAAAGGGAAAAAACCCATAGAATTCGGATTATTCTCTACTTGCTTCCCTTAAGTATGTTAAAAATAATTTCTTTAGGTGTTGATGTAAGTTTCTTGTGGTCTAGGTTCTGTTTCATCCAAACACTATACCAAATCTCTCTTTTATCAATCCCCTAAACAAACGGTCGTTTTTTTTTTTTCAAAAATTATTTTTATTTCTTGAATCATCCAAAAATTGTCTATGAACTCACAGATGGGGTTTTTTGCCTATTGATGATGCTAGAAGGTTCAACCACTCGGAGACAGCAGCTGTACTGGAGTCTTTCATGAAGAAATCAAAAGAAGGTATAAGGACACAAGGTGCCAGTCAAGAAGAGAAGTAGGAACAGTTATGGCCATCTTCTGTCAGTGATTTACAACTTACCAAACTTGCAGAGATAAATATATCTTTAAAGAACAATTTTTTTTTATAAGGCTCAAGCTTTAGTTTGTTATAAAGACTTGAACAAATGATATCCAAAGATAAATAAGTATGATTAGAATTCCATGTTAGGGACTTAAAGTCCTACATTTATTTATTATATATTTTTATATTTGTTATCTGAAAAAATTCCCACACATCTTGGTGTGAATGAAAGATAAGCATTAACCTCTGCCAGCTTTAAGAATACATTTTCAGTGGCACAAATAATCATGTTACATTTGAAGTTTAAAATATTGTGTTAATTTTTTTTTTGAAAATTAAAACTATTGTTATTAAACGCACAGAAAAAAAGAATGAACCTACCTGTACACATATTATGGATTTTTGCATGTGTTGATCTTCTCATATGAAGTGTTATCTAGTACAGATTACGGGTTAACTTTGTATGTTGTGTATGGGTCAGCCTGACATTGACCAAATTATGGCAACTGCACTATAGTAATTAGCTCTGCCAAACTTTTTATGAGTATACCCCATGTAATACTAATATATATCAATATATTTGATTCTTATATATACTGTTGTTTATCAACCAATAATGTACCAGGAACTCAGTGAATTGGATTGGTTTAGTATCACCTCATGGTGACACTACATTTCAATCTAAACCCAAATCTCACTGACAGCATGACTTGCCATGTAGGACATTTTTTTACTCTAACCCAGTATCATGAATTATTAAAAAACAAAACAAAAAAAAACAATTTGTTAATATTATATGAAAGAGTATACCAGGCTCTTGATTACAAAAAAAACAACTTATTTATCTAAGCCTAGAAAAACAAATGTCACTACATTTATTTATCCCCCCCCCCATTTGTCCTGTGATATATCAGCCAACCATTACAATACCATGGCATAGTTAAATACATATTGACAGGTAATTCCATTCAGTCTTTTCACAAGTGCTTGTTGAATGTAAAACATTTTAAAAATTTAAATAAATGTCTTTAAAAAATTTGGCATTGAAAACAGAAGTATAATTACATGTGTGTTTTGGAGAATGCATCAATTTTTTTTGTCCCAATGGTTTGAGCCTATAGTTTTTTCTACAGAGTTGTGATCTTCTACATTGTATGTACACTTGTCTCTGTGAGAAACATATTTGTAGCAACATTTTTATTTGTTTGTTATGTATTTGTAGATTTATTACATTTGTAGATTTATAATCCACACCTATTGTTTATATTTATAAATATATATATATAGAAAAAAGTATACATATTTTTAAAAAAAAAGTATTTAAAAATTTTAAACCTAGTGCCAAACTATTTTATGAATCTCAGCATTAATTAATTAATTAAGGTCGCCCTAAAATTTTTTTTTGAAAAATGAAAAATTCTTAGAATTTTTTGTTGACATTTTTCTATTGTTAACCTGAAGATGGCTAGGAGGGCTGTTTCACCAATTGATGCCACCCACCAGTTCTGGTTACCATGACAACCTAAACGTGTTCCTCAGCTCCATGACAAGCTACGGTTGTGCCATACTTCTTTTTGATTTTTTTTAAATTCCACTCTCTAACCACATAAAGTGTAGAGCAGGTTGTCCAACAGGTTGGTGTTGTGGTCTGAATATGGGTTGCATCTTAGACAACCCAGGTATAAGCATCGGACTAAAGTTGTAGTATTAACAACCCTCAGTAAATTCCATGTACATAAGTTTTGTTTTGTAGATGATAGCATTAACCAAGATGATCTCAGCTATAGTGTATTTAAACCTAGCAGAGTTGTATCTTTGTAACTCTTACACAAATAAGTTCAGACATGTTGTGTTTCTCTTCCAACATAGCTAATCCATCTAATTATGTTGATTTTGTCTCCAGGGTTTTCTTAACTAAACCATCTCATTATGTTGTCTTTGTCTCCAGGGTTTTCTTAACTAAAACATCTAATTATGTTGAATTTTTCTCCCGGGTTTTCTTAACATGACTTAGATGTGTTGAAAAACCATTTGAATTATAAAGTGAAAGAAATCTAAGTATTGTAATGTTTTGCTATATAATTGTATTTTATACATACAAAATAACGAAACTATCTTTAGATTAATATAGCTGTAATATATCAGTCCAGTGTTATGGTGGGGACTAGAAATTTTTTATTAACTGCTGTTGATTGTCCATTTATTACGACTCATTACTTTGTTGACTGTATGAAACGAATCAGTTGTTTGTGTTTTGTATAGCTAACCCCAAATCTTTCACCAGCTTGTGATGTATTGAACTCACAATTTTCTAAGTATTCAAGACATGTTTTATTTATGCTAATCTTGTACATAGATGGTGCAGCTTTAAATTTAACTAAACCACCGCTGGTACATTGTGAGTGGGTGGTTTGGTTAAAGTCACCAGAGCTTATGATTCATGTTAAAATATTTACAGCTTCTTAGATTTATTATAACTAGTTATGGGCCATGTCTTTAGACTTTGCAGACTTGATAAGTCATTGTAGTAGATATTTTCGTTTTGTGCGTTTCAAAAGTAAAATGTATTTTGTTCAAACAGGAATAGATATGCCGTGTTTAATACTTTTTTAAGATGTGTAATTTTTCTAATTTGTTTTGTATCAACAGTAATTTTAAATATTAAAACAGATATTTATAAACAAATGTTCAAAATCTCAAATATAAATTACTGTAATGCTGATCTGATTTCTAAAAAAATATATTTGAACATTACCCTATATGTTTTGATGTAGTTGCTAGAATTAAGCTTAGAAAAAATGAATTTAAAAAAATAAATTTAGACCTACAAAAAGTTTTCTAAAAATCCTGGCAAGTGTTATTTCAGACTGTTGTAAACTATGTACAGTTTAACTAGTGTGATTTCATTTAAAAATATTATACCAGCTTGCTTAAAATATGAGTAGTGAAAACAATTTCAAGTGGACAACTGACCTGATTTCATTGGCTCAGATTTACCATAGAAGAGATTAAAGCAAGGGACACAACTATGTTTTGCTAGTTGTCTCCCCTACCCACTGCTGTACATAGAATTAACACAGCTGAATTGTTGAAATTGTAAACACAAATTTCTGGTCAATAGTTGTACAATAAAAAAAAACATATACAGCCAAAACAAGCTTTTGTTTCCAATACTTTTGTTATTGTGAATGAAGTAGTTGTGGCTAATTAGTTTTGTTATATCGCCCAAACTACCATCAGTATGTAACATTTTACTGTGTTGGAGATGTACACTTCCCTCCTCAGACTGACACAGAAAGGGGGGGGGGGGGGGGAAGAGGACTTGACTCACATAATCCTGTAACTTTACTTTTAGGAATTTTTCCAACAACTGTTGACATTCACTTATATCAGTTTAAAAATAATGTTATTGTCTTAGAGAAATATGATTCTGTACAATAATACAATACAATTTTTAATAAATTCTGAAGACTCGTTGATGATAAAATAGGCCTTTTAAGTGAACATTTTTTTGGCCTCTAAACTCCTTAACATTTCTCCCCTCGGTTGTAAAACTAGGCTCTCGTACAATGGCGTCTCTAGGTCAGGTGCTAACTGGTCCGCCCCTACCCCATAAAACTAGGCTCTCGTACAATGGCGTCTCTAAGTCAGGTGCCAACTGCTCCGCCCCTACCCCATAAAAACTAGGCTCTCGTACAATGGCGTCTCTAAGTCAGGTGCTAACTGGTCCGCCCCTACCCCATAAAACTAGGCTCTCGTACAATGGCGTCTCTAGGTCAGGTGCCAACCGGTCCGCCCCTACCCCATAAAACTAGACTATCATACAATGGCGTCTCTAGGTCAGGTGCCAACCAGTCCGCCCCTACCCCATAAAACTAGACTATCATACAATGGCGTCTCTAGGTCAGGTGCCACCCGGTCCGCCCCTACCCCATAAAACTAGGCTCTCGTACAATGACGTCTCTAAGTCAGGTGCCAACCGGTCCGCCCCTACCCCATAAAACTAGACTATCATACAATGGCGTCTCTAGGTCAGGTGCCACCCGGTCCGCCCCTACCCCTCTACACATTCGTGCTCCCAACACTCCTACCACAAAAAAAACTCTTTTTATCTCCTAACAAACAACCGTAACTTCACACCTGGAGAGTGACCTTAAGAGCTCACACAACTGTTCGAAATGGCAATCAGCACCAAATCACGTGACTCAACAAAAACATTCTTCCACAACCATCATCGAATAGAGCAGAACTGTGGGGGACCCCCTTCACGCGTCTGGTTACGCTGCTATGGCGCCCCAGCCCTTTCATCCACAGACCATGTTGAATCGTATCGTAACCAAACACTCTGCGTATCGAAATGTTGAATCGTATCGCGGCCAAACACTCGGCGTATCGAAGCTTGACAGGTTATCACTTTAATGGGTCACAAAAAGCGGAATACTGCGGTATTCGATTATTTCAGAGAATCGATGACAAGATAGCGAACCGCACGCATTGAAAAAGTTTTTCAGATTGGGGCCTAATCTCGTGTATGAGAGGTGGAGTAAATGGCAGAGGGAGAGAAAACACACCTGTAAGACTTCGTGTAGACTTCAGAAACACGACAGCAGATCAAAACTGGAGACGATTCAATTGGGTAAATTTAGGTAAGTGGTTAAATAACTAGCCTTAATGCTAGATTTATTGTTGTGGGGTTCAAATACCCAGACCTAATGCTAACTATATTGTTGTTGGAAAGGGTCATCCATGAACGAAGTCACGCTTTTAAACTTTTAAAAACGATATTCCCTCCTCCCAAAATTCAATTTTTTGCTTTTTTTTTCCTGAAATATTTACTGAGCTAATTCAAAATTGAGTATAATAAATCAATTTCTATTGCAATTTAGGGGTGGAAAAGTCTTTTAAAAACGTGAAGTGTGAAGTAATAATTAAAACTGTAAAATTACTTTATGTAAAATATAAAAGTGGGTCATCACACTTTATGAACCCCCCCCCCCCCCCACCCCTTGTAAATAAATAACATTATAGATAAATTCCAGATCCATACTAATCTGGGTAACTTGTATTTGCAATTCATCTTGCGTTGTTAATCTATTTCCAAATCATTACATTATTATTCATTGTTGCAAAATATAACATTTTATGTAATAAACAGCTTGCCACATTGGCATTTGTTTTTTTTTTTTGCAGACGTTCTTCTAGTCTCCGTGTTCAACCACTACCATACAATGATGGTGGACGGGTAAAATATCTGGCACACCGGGGGTAAGGAGTGAACTACACCACCATGACCCCTGGCAGTTTGGATTAACCACCATGACCGCTGGCAGTTTGGATTAACCACCATGACCCCTTGCAGTTTGGATTAACCAACATGACCCCTGGTAGTTTGGATTAACCACCATTACCCCTGGCAGTTTGGATTAACCACCATGAACCCTGGCAGTTTGGATTAACCACCATGACCCCTAGCACTTTATCAAATCTAACGGACGCCGAGAAGTCGGCCATTTTATCGAAAATAAACGACGAGGTTTACCAGAAGCTCATCCCAACCATCTCGATATGCGCCTCGTTCTCGATCATCGGGACCATCGGGAATTCCCTCTCGGTCTACCTCTTCGCTTCGCGGATGAAGCGCAACTTCCAGAACAATCTCTTCATCCTCGTCTGCTCGGTCAACCTGATGGCCTGCGCAGTGTGCATCACGGCCGACATGGCGGACCTGCGGTACATGTACATGTACCCGTCCGTCGTCGCCTGCAAGGTGACGCGCTTCTGCAACATGTTCACCATCGTGGGCTCGGTGCTGGCGCTCGGCACCCTGACGGTGTATCGTCTGCGGGCCGCCACTTCCGCCCGGATGACGTCGACGACCAGTGGCACCAGTCTGAGAGGGATAGCCGCCATTTTGATTTGCAGTGTGGGCGTCGCCTGGTTAGGTATGGTCATTACTACTCTCACTAGCTCAGTCTGGGTTTTCTTTCAGATATTTTTCTCTCCCGGGGACTACTCTCACTAGACAGTTGTCTTACACTTTGCTCAGTCTGGGTTTCTTTCAGACATTTTTCTCGGGGGGGGGGGGGGGTTAATCTATATATCTTATATATATAGTATCTAGCCAGATCGAACATATTGAGTCAAACAATAAAGCTAAATTTTTCATTGAATTAAACACTAAGCCAAATCTTGCACTGAATCAAACAATAAAGCCAAATCTTGCACTGAATCAAACAATAAAGCCAAATCTTGCACTGAATCAAACATTATAGAAATTGAATCAAACACTAAAACCAAATCTTGCATTGAATTAAAAGCTAAAGCCAAACCTTGCATTGAATCAAACACTAAAGGCAAATTTTGCATTGAATAAAACCCAAGTCAAACCTTGCATCATTGAATCAAACACTAAAGCCAAATCTTGTATTGAATCAAAATTAAAGCCAAATGTTACATTGAATCAAAATGCCGTGTCAAATTTCCTCTAACAATCAGATACCCCTACAGGTCCTGTCGTGTTTGGAATGAAGGCCACGCCCACAAGAGTCCCGGGGGTCGTGGGCCGGGACTGTTCTATCGGCGACGACGTGGCTCACACCGGGTGGCAGCTGGGGTTCTACATCTTCCTGGGCGCGGCCTTCATCGCCCTCGTCCTCACCGTCATCATCTGCTACTACCGCATCTGGCGCATCGTCAAGGTCAGCCGGATGGCGGTGGCCGCCCACACCACGGCCAACACCCACACCACCCTCAACAACACCGTGGCTGAGCTACGTGACGTCATACACACCATCCACGAGCATTCCGATCACGAGGTGTTGTCATTGGATATTCCCGGAAGCAGCAACGAAGCCGGAAATTCGGATGTTTACAAACAAATCGATCCGATACAACCGGCCGCAACGAAATCGATCATCGAGCCGTTGATCTCATCGAACCACGTCCTGGACTTTCCGATTCTCGCTCCCTTAGAGACGCCAATGTTTGAGACGCTGGAGCAAAACCAAAGCAGAACGTCGGGTGTGGAATCGTTGCCAGAGATTCACGCAGTCCCGTCCTTCGATACCCAGGAAAGATTTGACAACACGGAGCAGATCTATCACCAGCCGTCACAATGTGAAGCGTCGGATTTACATGTTGTTTGTGGAGAGAGCAGCTCTAAAGAAACTCTTCTAAACGGAAACATCAAAGCTGTATCGGAAACGGCGCGACAGGAACTCGAGCTTCCGCAGAAAGTCTCAAAGATTGTGGAAGTTGTAGAAGTCTGTGTAGAACACAACCACACACTTGTAGATAGCAACACACTACCCGTGTCAGCTTCGAGTCAACATCCGGTCAACGTAAACAATAACACAAACAACCTAAGTCATATTTCCTTAAAGTCAACTTTTAACTTTTCTCAGCTCCAAGTTCAACAAGACATAGAAACTCAGCCTCTGCACAACGCTATAATCTCAGACGGTTCTAAAACCACAGACGCCGGTACCAGACAGGTTCCAAAAGAACTCAGACGAGAGCCGAGCATGCTGTCCAGAGCCACGTCTGTCCGCTCCATGGTCAAAGTCAAAAACCAAAAGACGACGCTAGAGAGCGCCATCACCCGCACGGCATTTCTCCTGACCTTCACCTTCATCGTGTCGTACGTGCCGTTTTTCGTGGCGAGCATGCTGAGCCTGCTCATCATTGACTTTGACTACAGCGAGAACGCCTTCACGCTGAACGCCCTCAACATGGCGTACAGACTCTACTTCATCAACCCAACCATCAGTCCCTTCATCATCTGGGCATCGAATCTAGACTTCCGGCGGAAGTTGCGGTCCCTGTGTTGTAGAGATGGAGTTGACTCCAACCGGTAGTGTTGCTTGTAGATTTAAAAAAAAAATTACTGACTACAAATAGCAGGAATAATTTGGATGATGAATGGATTTACACAGGTCGCGTTTTAAAAATTAATTCACAAGCCTCAAGATATTCTCTGATTAATTTTCATGAATGATTAGGTGTTCATTTTTTCACGAGAAATTATTCACTTCAGCACCTGCTTGGTTGTACTCCCCCCCCCCCCTTAAAGCCCACACACTGTATTTCAGTTTTAGGAAATACAAGCACAAACTACATTGCAACAAATATTGAAACGTGTACTGGCTTCTCTTTTATTGTATTCTTACGCACACAACTATTTCAAAAGTTTATAACGCACACAATAGGTTACCTAATTTGGTATTGTTTGTTTGTTTTCAACTTAACTGATCACGTGATTTGTACAAATAATTGTTCCAAATCAATGTATTTAATAGATGTTCATATTTACTGTATTTGTGTACATATTATCAACCTATACCCCGTTTAAGTAGTAGTTATACCATCACTGTTATTTATTATGCCTAGATACTACGTCTCGCTGGCTAGAAATAAAGAACCACTAGCACATCTGGTTTTGTTTTATGTGAAGACATCTAGACAATGTGGGACATGGCGTTTTGTCTTCAAACTAAATCTTTGATTAATTTCATTAATGTTTAAGACTACGTGTTAACAAACTTATACCATTTTTATTTCTGCCCCAGTCATTCACGTTTATGAGGAAATATCTATCGAAAAGAAATCAACCTTCAACAATTTTTATTTGACCAGCTGATATCCTATATACAGATAGTTCAAATTCAATGGGAAAAATAAATAAACATATGGGTCTCATTATTCTTTGATTGACGGACCTTTTCCCCGATGACCGTTTTACCCATAGATCCACCCTGTCTTAAACTCAGGGATCGAACCCCCCCCCCTTTCCCTCGTCTCGCGTTTTATTAAAATCTTTACTGATCCTATTTTAATGTAATCACAACACCCCATTCGATTACTCCTTCCATGAATAGCTCAAGATTATCTCCCTTTATCCCCCCCCCCCATTCTCCTTCTCCCCCCCCCCCTCAGCCAGCATGTATTGAGCAATCTTTGTAAAGCCACATCTTCTGGTCGCCCCCCCCCCCCCCTCCAGCTTTCTGGTCGAACCTCAAGCAGACAAGATAAGCTGGAGTGACAACCTTCACATAACAACCCACGGGTCGACCCACGGGTCTTCCGGTCTCTGAGATAAGCCTCATCAATTTTTTACAAGAACTTTATCTCACGTTATCTCACCGTTATCCCCCTAGCCAGTGGTCAATTACAAATGCCAGGCGGATTATTAATTACATTATTAATTACATTATCAATTACAACAATGAAAGATTGGTAAACTCGCGAATTTTTAATTTAGATTTGATCTTAAAAATAGCTTTAATAAACCAAAAACAGAGGCAAATCATAAACAGTAAATTGAACCACGACAATTGGTGCACCCCACCCAAAAAGATTACACAATTCACCCCCGTAATAATATAAAAAATAATACATATACCCCCCCCCCACAAATAATACAAATAGGCTTAACTCCCCTACAAGTAATACATGTTATAGCTCTCCTACTTTAATATACATAGCTCCCCAATATTAATATACATAGCTCCCCTATATTCATATAAATAGCTCCCCAACAATAATAGATAAAGATACCCCCACAAACATTACTTATGACCCCCCCCCCCTCCAACCAATCAACATCAGCAATAATTGTTTTAAAACTGTAATGAATAAATGCACCGCAACATTCTTTAAAAATATTTAAATCCGAATATTTCACCAAGAGGATCCAGTGAGCACTGTTTTAATACCGTTACGTAACAGAGTCAGCTTAACCTGAACACAAACGTGCGCTCTTTGCTTTGGGAGATCATTCTAATGGATTTTCTAAAAATAACTTTTTATGTTTTTATGATGTAATTAGCTGAGTGAACTTGTGAGTAAATATAGAATTTTTTTTTGAGTGTGCATTGTAGGGGAGATAATCTATAAAATATGGGACACAATGCATGGTGGAGCCCGAATGTTGTCTTATAATATTATGGAGGATAGCAACAAGAGCAGACATAATGCAGTTTGTATGCAGATCAACAAGTACGTACACATAGGAACTCATTTGTGTTTGTTGACAAAAAGGTTTGACTAAAAACTTTGACTGGAAGCATGTGTATTTAAATATAAACATGGTTCAAGATGGTTGGACTGGATGCCTGTGTATTTAAACATGGTTCAGATGGTTGGACTGGATGCCTGTGTATTTAAACATGGTTCAGATGGTTGAACTGGATGCCTGTGTATTTAAAGATGGTTGAGATGGTTGAACTGGATGCCTGTGTATTTAAAGATGGTTCAGATGGTTGAACTGGATGCCTGTGTATTTAAAGATGGTTCAGATGGTTGAACTGGATGCCTGTGTATTTAAGGATGGTTGAGATGGTTGAACTGGATGCCTGTGTATTTAAAGATGGTTCAGATGGTTGAACTGGATGCCTGTGTATTTAAGGATGGTTGAGATGGTTGAACTGGATGCCTGTGTATTTAAAGATGGTTGAGATGGTTGAACTGGATGCCTGTGTATTTAAGGATGGTTGCAGTGGCGTAGCCAGGATCGTCTCAAGAGGGGGGGGGGGGGTTCCAATTTTTACCCGGGGACAAACTTTCGATTTGCACCCCCCCCCCCCTCAAACTTTTGATTTGCACCCCCCCCCCCCTCAAACTTTCGATTTGCACCCCCCCCCCTCAAACTTTCGATTTGCACCCCCCCTCAAACTTTCGATTTGCACCCCCCCTCATACTTTTTATATATACCGAGGGGTCTATGGGGGGGGGGGTTATGACCCCCCCCTAACCCCCCCTGCCTACGCCACTGGATGGTTGAGATGGTTGAACTGGATGCCTGTGTATTTAAGGATGGTTGAGATGGTTGGACTGGATGCCTGTGTATTTAAACATGGTTCAGATGGTTGGACTGGATGCCTTTGTATTTAAACATGGTTTAGATAGCTGGACTGGATGCCTGTGTATTTAAACAATGTTCAGATGGTTGGACTGGATGCCCAAGCATTTAAATGTAAAAATGGTTCAGGTGGTTAAAAAGAGTTTGAAATTTCCTCTGTTTTATGTTCTGTGGTGTAAAATGTTTAAAATTATTAACGTCATAAAAATGTTTTTAAAATTGTTTAATTGAAATGATGCTTGTTTAGGTGGTGGGGTGTAAAATGTGATACAAATTATCTCTTTTTTTTTACAGGTTTATGTCGTCACAGGGGCATAGCGACCCCTCCCGGCGCCCGGGGACAAACTTTCAAGTTGGCGCCCCCACCCCCATATATTATTTATATTTATAATTCAATACTGCAGCTAAAATGAGCTTTTAGTTTTTTTCCCAACCCATTTTGGCGCCCCTAGGATCGGCGCTTGGGGACATATGTACCCACCCCCCCTCCCCCGCGCTACGCCTCTGGGTCGTCGTATTGAACATAACAATAGTTCAACATTTCAACTGAGCATCTAGTATGGTGCTTAGAAATGTAAGCATAATGTTTCAGTTATAAATATGTCTTGTCATGTACACAATACCAATCACAAATTTAATCTAGTGTGATTATATAAAAAAAAATCAATTAAAAAAATGAAGATAATTCTTTGTGTACCAGCCATGTCATATCTGGCACGAGACGATTATCGGAAGCAGATGTTCACTTCCGGTCAAAGCCTCGCGAGATATTAGCGAGATTTCGTTAGATCAGGGTTGGTTTTTCTTTTACAGCGTTTTAAGGTACCATGAGATAGCAATATTGGACAGAAAGTGGTATTCAACTATTCAACTGTAAAGATAGACCATTGAATCACCACTAGATTACCACTAGGACATCAATAATAAAATGTTCCAAAGCCCACAACTCCAGCCAACAACCATGATTTTAATTAAAGGCCAATAACTCAACACTCAACACAGAACAGCTCTCCAATTCCCATAGCTACAACCAAGGCCCACCACTCCAATTCAAAACAACGTGCCGGCCATTTCGATTTACAATCAAGGGGAAGCTACCACAATAAAATATAGCCATTCAATTTAACAAAGTTATCTTTCTTAGGTATCAAATGATGAAAGCAGCTATTTCAATACCGCCCCCTCCAAACCCCATTAACTACGTAATTAAATATTTATTTGTAGATTATATTTTTCTACAGATTGTTTAACGTCTATGATAACAAACAAAATTGCACTTTTTAAATCGATATACGAGCAATTTTTATTTTTTATGTAATGGGGTCACAGGGTCAGGGTACTAGATAAAAGTTGAGTATTTAGTGGGCACATTTTATTGTTAAATTATTGTTGAGTGTGAGGGGGGGAGGGGGGATACTAGAATAACCAGGGGCGATTGTTTAACGTTTAACTTCTAGATCTGGGAATTGTATCGATTGATTTTGAAGTCTCGGCCAAGCCGAAAGGCAAACAGTAAACTGGTCTTGTTGATTTAATTCCTTCCGTCAAGTGTACAAGTATATGGCCACGTCAGGTGTACAAGTATATGGCCACGTCAGGTGTACAAGTATATGGCCACGTCAGGTGTACAAGTATATAGCCACGTCAGGTGTACAAGTATATGGCCACGTCAGGTGTACAAGTATATGGCCACGTCAGGTGTACAAGTATCACGTCAGGTGTACAAGTATATGGGCACGTCAGGTGTACAAGTATATGACCACTTCAGGTGTACAAGTATCACGTCAGGTGTACAAGTATCACGTCAGGTGTACAAGTATCACGTCAGGTGTACAAGTATATTAGGGCTAGTCAGGTGTACAAGTATATGGCCACGTCAGGTGTACAAGTATCACGTCAGGTGTACAAGTATATTAGGGCTAGTCAGGTGTACAAGTATATGGCCACGTGAGGTGTACAAGTATATGGGCACGTCAGGTGTACAAGTATATGGGCACGTCAGGTGTACAAGTATATGGGCACGTCAGGTGTACAAGTATATGGGCACGTCAGGTGTACAAGTATATGGCCACGTCAGATGTACACGTATATGGGCACGACAGGTGTAGAGTTATAGTCGCCTTGATCTTACATAAATAGAATCGACTCACATTCTATCCAACACGTGGTTTTCTTGTGCTCTATCGCTGAACCACATCATTCCAATAAAACAAGTTAATAAAAAGTCTAGTGACAATTTAAGCGTAATTTCTTTATGTTATCCATAACAATTTTTAATTTTTTTGTGACCGAACGAAAGGATATTTTTTTGCGCTAAAAACCTACACGATGCTCAGTTTAAATTAAAAATATCATCCTAGGCTTACACGATGCTCAGTTTAAAAATTCTTAATTAATTTTTTGTGACCGAACGAGAGGATATTTTTGAAAACTTTCTTCGGCAATATTGTTCTAAATTATGGCAGGAATCGATTGGTAAATGTTTCAAGTCGCTAAATGGTCTGGTTGCCGAGATATGGGCAAAAAACTGCATGTTTTTTGGCTTTTCCGGAAAATCCAGGAAGGAATTCCGGGAATTTTTTTGGCCCACAATCATTCTCGGAACTTGCTTAACATATTTGCTTTTTTTGCTTTTGGAACTAGTCCTCGATATTGCTTCGTTGAGGAGGAGATACGACTTAAAGCTGAGCACATCCATCCATCCATCACCAGAAATGTCGAGTTAATAATCGCAATTGTCCGTATGGAAATTGCGCTAAAACTCAAATCTAATAAAAACCAACAGATTTGGTAAATCTCAACCTCTGTGTGTGTGTATGTTTGTATGTGAGTGTGCGTGTGTGTGTGTGTGTGTTGTGTGTGTATATATTGCAGATGTCATAAAAGCTTGTCCCACCAACGTCTAAATTCTTATTTCAACCCCTGGACATTTTTTTTTACAATCAGATATCTGTTATCTCGCTAATGACGTTTCAATCTACTTCCGATCCGTTACTATGGTTACAGTATAGCAGTATGAGCGGGTGATCGCGCCTTGTATCGTGCGACAAACCAATCGGTAAACAAAGGTATGGGATACGATGTAGTGCATACGTTTTCCCGGGGGACTAGATCTAGTGGGTTATCTGAGCCTGATTTATTTGTTTTTTTTTCTACTAGGGCTCGGGTTTCTTGTTGATGAGAGAAAGTGTTTGCTTTATATTTGGTGTAAAGGAAAATTGTTTATTTTTATTTAGTAATTTCAACAAAAAACAGAAGAGAAATTTTAAAATCTCAATTCCGAGTTGTCAACAACAAATAAATAAACCGGGAGTGATCTCCCCTAAACTTTCTCGAATATTCTTATATAACTTGAAATATAGACAAGATTTTTAATTTCTTAAACTTTTAAAATAGAATAGAATCTCATAGAAAAAAGAATTGCGCACCAAGCGAACGCCAAAACAAAATGTGCATAATAGTGCGCAATATTATTAGTACTTTATAAATTTACATGCGTTTTTGAGAAATCGAAAATAGAGTAAATTAGTACTTCCGGTCAACGGAAATTACTCAAAATTTGACAGAAGGCAGAGAATTAGATCGTTTACTTACATGTGAAATTTCATTTATCTATCTGAAATAGTACTCAAGTTATAGGCTTTTGAGAAATTCAAAGTAGAAAAAGTACCACTTCCGGCTATCGGAAATCGCTCAAAAGTTGATCAGGATCTACGATTTTGATAAAATATATATGAAATTTCATCAACCTAGCTGTAACGGTACTCAAGTTATCGTGTTTACACACAGACAGACAGACACACAGACATACGGACAAGATTGCAAAATTATGTTTTTCCTTATCAGTGAGGTGTAAAACGTCGAGATTTGTAAAAATCTCGATTTTTTTTTGCACGATTACAAGACTTTCTCTATACGAGAAATTAAAAACAAATAAAAAATCTAAGTAAAGTTTTTGAGAATTTTTTAAAAATTTTTACTTTCTCGTCTCAGGAGCATAGATGATTATTTTAATCGTGCAAAAATCAAAATTAGGTGGGGAAAATCCAGTTTTGCAATCTTGTCTGTCTGTCTGTCTGTCTCTATATAGACTGAGTACCGTTTCAGTAAGGTGGATGAAATTTCGTATGTAACTTATTTACTAGTATTAGGTCTATACGTGGTACTATCACCATGGCAACTGGTATGACGAATCATGGGATTAGGTGCTCTCCTACTGATGGAAGATGCCAATCATAGACGGTTAAATAAGATTTAAGGCCCTATCCCTACAAGGATATCCTTATCATAAATAGGATGTCTCTCGTTTCTTTCAGACAACTCACCGGTGGGGTGGGGGGGGGGGGGGCCGCTGCCCCAAAGGAGCACGTCTATCGTCCCCCCCCCCCTCTCCTCCACGATCGAAAGAGATAAAATATACAATTGACATAGAAAAATTATACTTTAACCAGTGTCCGCCCTACCCCAGAAAATTAAAAGAGCGTCCCCCACCCCAAAAATGTCTGAAAGAAACCCTAGAATGTCTACGAAAACCATGATTAGGATTGTCTAGACAATCATCTGATACCTTGCGGAAAACCCAATTAAAATGCGACAGCATCCGGTCATTTGATGCTCAACATTACATGCTAACGGTAACTAGAAAACGTGTCTAACAATTATTTAAAAAATCTAATTTGAACACATTTTATTTCATCATTAGTTCTCTCTAATCAGGCTAAATGTTGGTTTATGTGTAAAGATCGACCCATTGCGTGTGTGGACCACATCAGTGTTCGCTAAATTACGGAAGATAAATCGCGTGTCAGTCAAACGAAGAGTGATCCGGTAGAAAACCGGCAGGGCCACGCCAGGAGGCGATACACATGCGACTACATCCGACACCTCCGGAATGAGGTCACCCCGTGTCACAGGAGCGGGTTTGACGTTTGACCTTGTGTCTCAGCACGCGGCCTTCTAGCGCGTCATCACACAACACGGGAAGTGGGTCGCGACCAGCGGAAGACAACTCTGAGTGTGTTGTCTCTTCGTCGTCTGCTAGGGCTGCTTGTTTCTATTTACATTTTCTTAAATTGGAAAACAATTTAAAAAGTTTAACTACGGATAGAAATCTGTAACATACCTATAAATTAAACCAAGAACTCTATATTTATCTTAAGTAGAGTAATATACTTAAGGTAAACGTATACTGATTTTTTTTAAAATCGCCACAACTTTTCTACACCAACCTACGTGTGCACTGGACCAGGTGCTCCTGACACGTACAGTGAAAACAAGCTACGTCACAGGTGTGTAGTGTCAACCTGTAGCATACTTTTCCTCCCTGGTCGGGGATAGACGTTGTTTTTGTCCAGGATTGAACGAAAGAAACGGATACTTGATCGTGTGTTCCAGTACTAACGTTGTCATATTCTATTCGTCAGGTAACGGTAATTTAATTATTAATTTTTGAAATAATCAATCAATTATTTTAGATTTGTAGTTATCAATTTATGAATTTAATTTAGATGAGATATCTAGATTCTAGAATCTAGACTAGATGTCTAGTTGAGTCGACTAAAGGTATAATTTTAGTTAAAATAGATTAGTAACATGTCTCGAGTGTTCGCTGTTCATTTAGGCCTAATTAATAATTAATTATATTTAGGCTAATTAATTATTTATTTAGCCTAATCAGTATTAAGTATTAATTGGTATTAATTAACTTTTTTTTAAATATCTCTAGAAGAGCTCCAGATCTATATTAAAAGCTGTCTTGACAAGTTCATAAAAATGATTGATTAAAACAAAAATAGCATACTTGTTAAAATTATTAATTATTAGATCTAGATCTAGATCTGTTTTGTTTTTAGCTAGAAAATAAAAAAAAAAGGAAATGGTTAGGGTCTTTGTTACTGTTAATACACGTCGAAGCACATTCATTGCACTAACAAAACTTCATAAAACATTGAATTGGGGAAGTCGATTATAGATATGTAACGGTGTTGGGTTCAAATCCACAACTTAACGGTATTTCTTCTAATTAATTTACAGACACTTAAAGTTTGTAGCGAGTTTTACTTTTAGCGAGAAGCTGTTTTCATCAAATCATTTTCAGTACATTTATAATCACGTAGTTTGTAGTAAAGCTTATTGTGCGTGTATTTATAGTGCTAAGCACAGCACGTAATCAGCCTGACCCATTCATTAACTGACCTCATCAGACCTGCCTGACCTGACCTCCCCCCTCCTGTTGGTAGCCAGATGGGCCTACAGCCCCACAATGTACTTGTACGTGTGTAGTTCAATAAAAAAACGGAGTGTCGTTGTATAGAGATTCTGCTGGTGTGTCTTTGTATAAATCTGTTAGTGTGTCGTAGTATAGAAGGATTGTTGGTGTGTCTAACCATAGACGTCTGCTGGTGTGTCTTTGTATAAATCTGTTAGTGTTTCGTTGTAGCGAGGGACTGTTGGTGTGTCTTTGTATAACCATAGGCTTCTGTTGATGTGTCATGTAGGATTGTGTGTCGTATAGCGGGTTGTCGAAGTATGGAGGTTACGTTTAATCGTCCCATTGTTGTGTCTGTCGGATCGTGTGTCGTGGTGCGCCTGACACTAGTTGAAAACCTAGTTATGTCCCATTTGTTGTGGACAAAAGTAGGTAGGCAACTGACTTATTTCTGGGAGTTTTCCCTCTGTGTCCTACTATGGACTCACGTGATACGTGGGTGTTAGCTGTTAGCATTATTGTAATGTAATGTCAGGGTTAGGGTAAGTGCTACACTAGGACGTGGGTTAGGGTTAGTGTTAGGGTTAGTGTTAGTGCTACACTAGGGTTAGGGTTACACTAGGACGTGGGTTAGGGTTAGGGTTAGTGTTAGTGCTACACTAGGGTTAGGGTTAGTGCTACACTAGGACGTGGGTTAGATTAGTGCTACACTAGGACGTGGGTTAGTGTTAGGGTTAGTGCTACACTAGGACGTGGGTTAGGGTTAGGGTTAGTGCTACACTAGGACGTGGGTTAGGGTTAGTGCTACACTAGGACGTGGGTTAGGGTTAGGGTTAGAGCTAGACTAGGACGTGGGTTAGATACATGGCTAGCATCGACAGTAGCCGAACATCCATCTTTAAAGCAGATTCGTATTTTTTTGTTTGCTGAAACATTATCAGACACTCGCATTTCTGATTCGTTTTTTAATAGAATATTAGAGTCGGCCTTGGCCCTGTGGAATATAAATAGTTTAGCCCCCCCCCCTCCTCCCACTTGCACTACCGTACATCCGGTGTCAACTATTAAAACTGTTAAATTAATATTATTTTTAGTATTGTCAGTATTGCCCATATCGACACTTGAAATTACTAACCCAGCGACAGGGGTTTGAGTAAATGTGCGTTATACCACCTGTCCTATACGGCTATGTTGTTGTTTTGTAAAGCTAATATGTAATATGTAATGACTAAGGGCTGCTGTTGGGTTAGACCTACAGTAACACAGCCTCAAATCTTACAACAGCCCCCCCCCCCCCCCAACAAATACAATCACACATATACACACTGGTATAATTTCCTTGAGGACTTCCGCTTGAATCATCCCACACCGGACCCTCGCGTACCGTGCTGTTGTCGTTTGTTTATCTACATCCTCCAGTATGACGGTCATCGTCCAGTTCTACGGCCATTGTTCATTGACTGGCCATTTCAATGTCAATTGTCCGGTCAAATGTCAGCTGTCAAACTCTATGCCTACAGAGCCTACAGTCCTTATAATTTCCTGTTGCACATTTAAATATCCCTTGTACAATCTATTTCCATCTCCAGTTAAATGTTTATCAACCAGTTCCATACCAAGCTGTTGTTTTGTATATTTTCAAAATTAAAAGTCTCTCCACGGGAAACCATTTTTTAGTGAAGCTAAAACTGATTGATAGGCCTATCAGTGTGACACAACGTTGGCAGTGTTTTCATTGATAAGTTAAAAAAAAAAGTTTATCTTTTTAAACACTAACCTAAACCGTGTCATAACCCTGACCTATCCCAGACCCCAAAAGACGGTATTAAAATATAAATCAAACCGCGTAACCGTAATTATTGAAATAATTATCAACTAAAATTATACTAGCACAGTTATTAGTTGCATCATTACATTTTTACGAGATGTTCTAGATCTAGAAACTAGATACTGGACTGTCCGCCGTCTAGCTTAAAGTGAGGTCAAGTCGACTTTTGATATTGAAGTGGTTGAGAGTAGAAGTTGAAGGGGGTGAAAGTGATTGGTTGAGTAGATTGGCCATTCGTGTAAAATATATTGTATGAGTTGGTTTAAAATTAGAGTTTCGTATCATCTGATGAATGCCATGTCGTCTGATGGTGTCATCTGATGAATGTCGTGTCGTCTGATAAATGCCGTGTCATTTAACGAATGTATCATCTGATGAATGTCGTGTCATTTAATGAATATGTCATCTGATGAATATCGTGTCATCTAATGAATATGTCATCTGATGAATGTCATGTCATTTAACGAACGTGTCATCTGATGAATGTCCTGTCATTTGAGCCGAGCACATTTAACCACTTACGGGACAGGTGTTGTACCTGAGAGGCAACAAGTAACCCACGTCACCACTAGACACGAAACTTAACCGCACCTGGTAGCAATCATGGCCTTGAAACTACGTACATTTTCTCTAGGGGATGCTAAGATTCTTAATTACCACTGTATAGTTAAATAGTTTTAACTGGACCAAGTGAACTGATGTGAGCCAGTTTAACCAGAGGCGTAGCGACCCTGCTCGGCGCCCGGGGACAAACTTTCAATCTGGCGCCCCCCTCGTGAGCAAATTTTCAATTTGCACCCCCCCCCCCCCTCTGAAACTTTCGATTTGCACCCCCCCCCTCAAATAGCAAAAATGCAGCTAAAATGACATTTTAATTTGTTTTTACAACCCATATTGGCGCGCCCTAAGGTCGGCGCCCGGGGACATATGTCGTGTCCCCCCGTCCCCCCTCATCGCTACGCCTCTGAGTTAAACCACACATTGACTCGTGTTCTAAAAGTTATGGGGATTACAATAGTGATTATAGTATCTGCCAGTGGACTCGTCTTAAAATAGGGGTGTTCGGTTGTTAGTTGAATTAAAATATATCTAGTGCAGGGGTCGGCAACCTTTTGAGACCTAAGAGCCAAAAGTTTAAATTTTGACAATTTCCCAATTTATAAAGAGCCACTGATCTTCTAAGTGGTACGGGGATTTGATGTATATTTTATAAATAAACAAACTCGTTAGTTGTAAATATAACATGCGAAAAAAAACACTGTTTAATAAATATTAACATTAAATATATTGTATTGTTGCAAAATAGAATCGATTCACCTTAGTTATTTATTTGTATTAGTTGCTTCCCATTTGGAAAGTCTTTGAAACCAGGGGAAACAACTAAAATCTCTTTATTTAGCTAAAGAAGAAAAAAATTAATACAATAAAAACAAAAAGAATTGTCTAATTTTCAACATAAACACAAGCATTTATATAACGGCAGAGAGCATTTTCTCTATTCTTAAAAATTATTGGATTTCAAAATAATTAGTTGACTTCTAAAGGTGTAGAAAAGCTTTAGCTCAAAGACTTGTTGAATTGTTTAATTAAGTATGTAAACTTACGATTAAAACCAGTTTCTAACTACCTATAAAACTTAATTTTGGCTCCCCTGAAAACAAGGGACAAGATCTAAAATTATCTGCTGTTGTTCTTATGTGACATGTAGCTACACTCGAAGTTTGCCAACCATAGATTTTACTTGCATAATTTGATACCATGATTTATTTTAGCCTTGTTTAAAACTATTATGTTACATGGTTCAATGGCCAACCTTGTTTGCTTCTTATGTTATTCTAGTACTCTCCTCCGTTCTCCATTTAATTGAGAATACACTAGGCCAGGGGTCGGCAACCTTTGGAGAGGAAGAGCCAAAAGTTACAAGTTACGAAAGTTCCCAGTTTTAAAGAGCCACTAACTTTTTATTTTGTTTTGGCATTTCATTAAGATTAGACATATAAATTTGATTTTTGATTTGAAATAGTTTTAAATATGAAAGAATATTTATATTTAAAAAAATATTAATATTTCGCACAATACATGTAAACGAATTTTATCTAGCTCTGCTATGATGAAATAAGTAATCAAATAATATAACTATAGGACTATCCCAATCCACTTTACAAGAAAATAACTTGTTAGGCAGCCTCAACACGACAAACTCCGACTAACTGGCTTGAATATCGGTTTGATTTCCGTGTACCGGTCCTTTTGTCCTTTGGTTCTCACAAGGCTTCCACCCCTCTGAACGAAGGGTAAACTCGTACCCCACCGTCCAGTACCCGGCTCAAAAGTAGGAAGTTAATAACCTAATAACCAAAACAAACTACGTCACTCACGTCAAATTAATTATTACTGACGGATAGAGAAATGCATTTTGAATAAAATAACATTCCTCATTTAACGATAGAGTCTATTTTTAAAAAGTCAGCACTTGGGCAGTGGCAAGAATGGAACTGTCGTCAACGGCTGTACGGCTAGGCCTGGTGCCCAAGCTGTGGTCAGCTGTCCTTATACTTTCGAACGCACCTATCATTGTTCTCTGATGAGTGTTTTTATCATGTTTATAGTTATTTATATTCATTATATTTTTAATGTTTTAAAAATAAAATAATATAATATATATATATATAATATATATATATAATATATATAAAATAATATATATATATATATATATATATATATATATATATATATATATATATATATATATATATATATATATATATATATATATATATATATATATATATATATAAAATTAATATTTGTGCATGGAACTGGAGAGTCGCCTCTTCCAGGCATCTCTTTGGGGGAGGGGGTGGGGCCCGAAGGAAGCCCCCCCCCCCAAACGAAATGGAATTTATATAGAAAATATATACTTTTATCAGTGTCCGTCCCTCCTTCCCCCGAAAATATCAAGTGCCCCCCCCCCCTCCCCGGAGAATAAAGTCTGGAAGAAACACTGAGTCAGACATAAACACCACATGTAACATGATACCTCATTGGTGAACTCTCCCACAACCCGTGACCCCCGGGTCTGTCCCCCACACTAACACGTATCATACCTCAGGACGTGGCCCTCTGGTACTAACTTTTGCTAGAAATTCTTGTTCAGTGCTACATAGCACCAGAGATGTGTTCATTTTAGACCAGTGTTTCTTTCAGGCATTTTTCTCCGCAGGGTGGGGGGGGGGGGGGGCATTTCAAATTTGCGGTGGAAGACATTTAGTCGAATAATAAATTTTGTATACCTATTCCATTTCGCTTGGTGGGGGAGTGGGTGTTAGATGCAGAGGCGTAGCGGGGGGACGGGGGACGGGGGGGGCGGGGGGACGGGACATATTTCCCCGGGCGCCGACCTTAGGGGGCGCCAAAATGGGTTGGAAAAACAAATCGAAAATTTGAGGGGGGGGGGGGTGCAAATCGAAAGTTTGTCCCCGGGCGCCGGGAAGGGTCGCTACGCATCTGGTTAGATGTGCGGAAGAGATGCCTGAAAGAAACTCTCTTTTAGACCAAATCACACCCAACCCTGACCCAGACCCTTATCCACCCTGGTCTATCTCGATATCCTAACAAAATCTCTCCTAAAAAAAATTAAGAATTTTTAAGTAGGTCAGATATTAGATAAGCCCGCGTTAACGATACACACAATACCGGTCCCTGGCATTTCAAAACTGGGTGTACATGACGCTATTTTGTTGTTAACAATTGTTAGAATTTTAACACAGGTCCTTCCTGGTTAAGCAAATAAAAAAAAAAATAAAATAAAAAACTCATTGAAACGTTTAGCCCGAGCAGGCTTAGTTGTGTTTTCATTTGTATCTGGTCATGTGACTTTCAACTGACTGGTGATTGGCCTGTATAATTTCAAATGAATAACAAGCAGAATGCCCCTGATATCAGTAATATGCCCCTAATATGTATGCCAAGAAAATAGCTGAGGCCTAACATGTCCATGCGTCGTACATTTTATATGCATCCTCCTCTTATGAGTACCTGGACTTGAGGGGGGGGGGCGTTCATAAATGACACGCATTTTGGACAATCCTTACACACCCTCACTGTCCACCCTTTCAAAATATCCGACCCACTAAATGACGCCTACCAACCCCTCTCGTAAAAAAGCCATTTTTTAAAAAACAGCGATTTCTCAACTACAAAAACCGAAAATACTTGTAGTGTTTACAAATCTAAGTTTTGAGTAAAATAAAATAATGCCCAGTATAGGAAAACTAAGCATCGGACGATACATAACATAGGCAGAAGTAGAATTCACCTGTCAATAAACGTCATATTCCTCGGGCAGAAGGGGACTTTTTTCTAACAAAGAGAAACAATTGTGTCGTCTGCAAGACAACCTATTACTTAGCAACCGTTCAATGACTTAATTTCAATTATAGTTCCAATCCATTATCTTTCCCGAGCAAATACATTTACTAAATTATTAGTAACTATAAAACTTTAGATATATTATAATTAGTCACTAGAAAAAGTTGGAATTATTTTTTGTAAAGAAAACAAATCCCCATTGTCATCCATCAAGACAAGCTGTAATGTTAATAAACATCGACTGAAATCGTCATCACTGTTGTATAAACTCGACCCGAGAATTGTATTTTCTGTAAGCTGACAGCTTGATGTTAGTTGACCCACCACCCCACCCCTCTTGACCCCCCACCCCCACCCCCTCTTGACCCCCCCCATTACACCATCTAATCACCGTCTTGACCTCTATATGCAACAACTCACGGAGTGGACAT
The DNA here is from genome assembly GCF_028476545.2 of Physella acuta. Lineage (NCBI taxonomy): Eukaryota > Metazoa > Mollusca > Gastropoda > Physidae > Physella > Physella acuta. The sequence goes on along the minus strand of NW_026731713.1, from coordinate 38,387 downwards.
GAGAGCCATGGCAGATTGTTGAAGCCCACTTGACCAGCAGTGTGTCAGTGGTGCTGTCAGTGTCGTCATCCATGTTAGGTCTGTTGTGTTGTCACATGTCACGTCACTCAAATGTGTTGTTACACATGACGTCACTCAAATGTGTTGTCACATGTCACTTCACTCAGATATATTGTTGCACATGACGTCACACAGATATATTGTTTCACATGACGTCACACAGATGTGTTGTCACACGTGACGTTCACGTAACCTCACATGTATAGTCACGCATAGTGTCACCCAGCTGTGTTTTGACACATGATGTCACTTTTGTTGTGACGCTTGGCTTCCCACAGCTGTGTTGTCACGTGACCGCAGCTTTAAATCCCAGCTGTTGTGTGGTCTACCTGCTACAGCTGCTACAGCCGGCTGCCAAGTTTACCAAGCTGTGGTAGCCCAGTTCTCATCCTCTCACAGACTACACCTGTACATGTACACATCAATACTTGCCCACAGGTACACGTAGACATCAATACTTGCCCACAGGTACACGTACACATCAGGACTTTCCCACTTCCCACCTGTACACTCACACATTTGGTCTAAAGTTACTTTGTTAACCGGTACAATCACACATTAGTTCGCCCCCCCCCCCCCCACCCTCCTGATGATAATGATCACTATCATGTAGATCTGAGTACAAACATTTGGTCTAAAGTTAATTTGTTACAAAATAAACTGAATAAAAAAAAACGATCGATACCTTTGAAGTTAAAAGTTCGCGTTGATTGTAGAGGGTTATATTTTTTAGAGAGTGGGTAGCGGATGTTTAATTAACCTGGGACCTTTAGAAGTTAAGTCAGCCAATTTTTGAGACCTGATGGTCTAATTACTAGGTATAGTTTATGTCAGGTTTATGGAATTGATAAGAGATGTCCAGCCGACTTTACTAAATCCACCCTGTTCTTCTCACCATCTTTTCTCCTCGGTAGAAAGTTCTTTCCACTTCTGCCGTCCTCTAGCAATCTTCTGGCAGTTGGCGCTCGGCTCTGTCTCCGTGTCTCCCTAGGCTTCCCTTTCCCCTCGGGGCGCCCAGTCTATTGCCATTGCAGTAATTCCATCTGACTTAATGGCCCACCCAAAGCCATCTCTTTTCGATTACTTTTGAAACGGCGTCCACTGCCATTAGTCTTGGTAACTCTGGCGCTTGTTGGAGATGGTGTTGGGCCAGTGGAGACCTTTATACTTCGCAGACATTTTGTTTGGAATGAATCCAGTGATCGGATGTTTGGTTTCCAGAGTGTTCTGACATAAAGGACGCGCTGGGTATTGCTTTAGACAAGTCAGTATTCGGTTTTGGAGAAGATTTGTTTTTTAAGATGTCTGTGTTTTCTGTCAGGCGCCTAAGGTTTTCTTATCTTTTGAGATGTGTGTTTTAATTTCAATGGTGCTGTCACCTTCATAAATTGACTATGCTGCTAAATATGAAAAAAAAAAAATTTTACTCCACCTACTTGTGTGTTTTTGCTTCATGGGGGTCTTTGCCTTGTGTATTCTGTCTAATTATTTTTTTAAGAATATTTGAGTCCTACCCTATCAGCAATGGACATACGTCTTTGTACTATTTCATGCTCGTCATTTAAACTACTAGTTGAGTTACCTCATTCATTGTGTTAAAAAATCTAATCGTTTATTGATCGAGCAACATGTTTCATCATATGCAAATTTATTCTCTAACAAAATCAATTTCGTGGTAAAAACTATTAGATAATTAATGTTATGCAGTCGAAGTTTCTTCTCGTAATTAGCTTTAGACTAATTATTTTTTTCCCTTAAAATTTTGTTTTCAGGTCAGCCTTAGCTATGGAGAACTAAACCAGGGTAAATAAAAAACTTGAACTTGTATACAATGAAGGGCCTAACAAGGAACGAATCAAACACCTGGCCAGGTCTAGTCATCACCACAAGTCTCCTACTGCTCGCCATCTCTTCCGGTAAATGTTTTTAGTTGTAAACAATATTTCAAAGATTGGTTGAATTTTAAATAAAAAAAATATTCTGAAGATAAATCTGATGTAGTATTTTCTACACAATTATTTTTAGTTCTTCAAAACCTTTGCGTCGTATCTAACTCCAAACCTTATATATGGTAGGAATACCCTAAAATTATCACTTTTACCACTTTTATTTTCACTGTATCAGGTATACACCTAGGTGCTAAAAATGTCTCAAATAAACGTTAAGTGCATCAGTGACTATTGATTTCAAACAACAATAAAATTTAGTCGTGGTATTAAAATAAAGCCTTGGTATTTTTTCTAATTACACCGGTATTTGAAATGTAGTGAAAGCTTAGAAATCCATAGTGTTGTTTTGATGACGGTGTCGTAATTTTATAATAGGCAGTGTCACATTGTAGGCTTATGTGGTATTGGGGAGTAAATAAAGGAATATGGGAGTGGGGAGTGTGTGAGGGAATATGGGAGTTGGAAACACATTTAGTTAGATGATGTTCTTGTGGGAAAATACATGTGTGAATATGGGGGTGATGAGTTTATAAAGGTATTGGGGAGTAAGTAAACAAGGGAATGTGGGAGTGTGGAGTTTAATAGGGAATATGGGAGTGAAAAGTATAAGAGGGGATACGGGAGTGAGTTTATGAGGTAATATTGGAGTAAGGAGTATATAAGGGAGTATGGGGGTGAGAATATGAAGAAATACGGTAATGAAGAGTATATTAGGGAATATGACAGGGGAAGTTTAAGAGAAATACGGGTATTGGTAGCATTTGAGAGAATATTGGAGTGGAGAGTATACGACAAAGGATTAATTGCGGATATTGACTGTCATTACATCATACATTTTGACCAACATGCAATACTCACATTGTTCTGACTGGTGTCTTTGTTTACCCACAGCTGAGGGGGGATGCACGTCTTCTACTGCTGAGGTTTGGGCTTATGGTAACCCCAGTGTCGTCGTCTTCACTGACACGTACGAGAGGTTCGTCACTTCAGACAAGTAGGTGGTTTTGTTCGTGGGCTTGGTGGTTTTGTTCGTGGGCTTGGTAGAAGGTGGTTTTGTTTGGGGGCTTGGTAGTAGGTGGTTTTGTTCGTGTGCTTGGTAGTAGGTGGTTTTGTACGTGTGCTTGGTAGTAGGTGGTTTTGTACGTGTGCTTGGTAGTAGGTGGTTTTGTTTGGGGGCTTGGTGGTTTTGTTCGTGGGCTTGGTGGTTTTGTTCGTGGGCTTGGTAGAAGGTGGTTTTGTTTGGGGGCTTGGTAGTAGGTGGTTTTGTTTGTGGGATTTGTAGTAGGTGGTTTTGTTTGTGAGCTTGGTAAAAGGTGGTTTTGTTTGTGAGCTTGGTAGAAGGTGGTTTTGTTTGTGAGCTTGGTAGAAGGTGGTTTTGTTTGTGGGCTGGTTAGTAGTTGTTTTTGTTTGCGGGCTTGGAAATATGTGGTTTTTGTGGGCTTAATATAAGATGGTTTTCTTGTCGGTGGGCTTGGCAGACGATGGTTTTGCCCATGGGCTTGGTAGAAGGTGGTTTTTGTCTGTAACATTGGTAGTGATGTTTTTGTGTGTGTGTAGTGTGTGGTCTTGCTAGAAGGTGGTTTGAAATACCACTATTTTGTCTGGCAGCTTTGCAGTGTATTAGAGAATATATACAGTTTTAAAGGCATTTAAAAATAGTTAAAAACAATGCTTAAATATTCAGGCAAAACTTGATGATCATAACGTATACACAAAGATCAGTACCAACTTACTGAAGAAATCTAATATATAGCCACCTCCTCTAATGTCTAACACTGATCATGCTGTGTCCACAGAAGTGAAAAATGTAAATGGATCATCACAGCAGCCGACAGCAGTGATGTGGTCAAGCTGACCTTTACGGATTTCAACATCAAAACCACGGAGAAATCTAAAGAAGGGGACTGTGTGATTATTTATAATGGTCAGTCAAAATAAATGTACACAAATGTTATAAACAGTTCCATCCTGTCACATAGTTGTCTTTCCTTGCCTTTTTCATTTTTCTAAGTGGGTAATTTTCCTTACTTGTAAATCTTCATTGTATGCACAGTGATCTACCTTGGTTTTATTTTGTCATTATCTACCCTTGCCTATTTAAGTTCCTCCGTCAAGTAATGACCCATTTCTTTAGAAATTCAATTATATTTTTTCCACATATCCTGCACAGTTCGTTTTTTGTTTCGTCATGTGATTATCTCCCCCTGACTTGTACCCTGATCTGTGATTATCTCCCCTGACTTGAACCCTGACATGTGATTATCTCCCCCTGTCCTGAACCTTGACATGTGGTTATCTCCCCCTGACTTGAACCCTGAGATGTGATTATCTCCCCTTACTTAACCCCTACCATGTGATTATCTCCCCCACGATGTGTTTCAGGTGACTCCGATGACGCCCCTGAGCTGGACACCCTGTGTGACAAGACACCCGGCTCCCCCTACACCAGCCACGGCAGGTCACTGCTTGTGGTCTACAAGAGAGGGGAGGTCGAAGGTGACAGGAAGTTCAGCATGGAGGTCAAGTCAAAGGAAGGTGAGACCTTTGACCTTTACTCTGGCTTTAGTCCCAGCAGCAAGCCCTGATCTGTTCCTCAGGTTCCCAGCTTTGGTTTTTGTTCCTTCACCTAAGTTCCTCATGGCAAGATTTCCACCCTACGTTCTCCTGTATGTCCACCACCGGTACATATAACGAAGTTAGAAATGCCTTAACTGCAATTTAGAACAAAAAAAGATTCATTAGAGTCATAGGTACTTATCAGTCATCCAGCAATTTATTTAACTGTGTAATAAGGCAGAATTTTTGTGCTAAACTATTGAACAAATTAAACTTGCTAATGAAACAAACTTAATTAAATTTGCTGAGTAATCAAAAAAAAAGTTTGTTTATATAAAAAATAAATATTTTACTTGCGGAAAAGCCGGATTAGTCTGATATATAAATATGATAGAATGCTCAATGGAGCCTTTGAGCATTCTATCATATTTATATATCATACCTAACATTTACAATTTTTTTCCCTCGGAGCAATTTGGTTATTTAGATAAATTAATTCATTGTCCATTTTCTGTTTGCCAGTCATGAGCAAAGAAAAAATCATCCGAATAGCCGGCATCATCGGCGCCGTCCTGGCAGCGTTTGGTCTGACCTTCGTCATCCTGAGGGCCACCCGCTGCTGTAGCTGTCTCAGGAAGAAGAGCACCAGCGACCCCGAGCGTAACAGCAGCGTCAGGGAAACCACACGCCTGACCATCGTCTCCACAGATGACCCTGAACCTGAGACCATACAGCTACACAGCACCAACCTCCCGCAGAGCTCCGGCACTTCCTCAACACAAAACGGCACAACAGCGTCGGCTCCGGATGGAGTTGAACCTGGCGCCACAGCAGAAAGTGACTCAGATTCCCTGCCTGACGTTGATGAGCCCCCGCCATCGTACGAGTCTCTGTATTTAAACGAACTCGGAGAGACGATAACACCTCCAAATTACTCGCCACCTAAGCATCGGAGTAGACACCCACCTCGGAGAGTTCATACCATAAACTGAGAGACTGTAAACAAATGATTTAGTTATAAAATAATTTCAATGTTTCGCCATGCTACTGGCCAAGTGAGAGATCTTTGGTCGCACATTTTTTGTGAAATGTTTGTATCAATACAGGCTTGCTGACAAAGTTGGCTATCAAGACATAGCATCATAGCGCTGTTTATCCACTTTTTAAACCTCACTATGTTTAGCATTGCCAAGTGGTTTAAATTTTTAAAATTAGTTAACTATAATTTTAAAATTAGATTTAATTTAAACCACTGAACTTTTATATCTCTGGCTGTGCTGATTGAGTGGATGACCCTTGCCTGAATGTTGACGTCCACATACATTTAGTCTGGTCAGTTTCCCCAGCAGTAGCATATCAAATATGAAAACATAATTTTAAAACTGTTTTTGTAAATAATTTTCTTTACACATAATCTGAACATAAACCATGTGTTTATGGCAGTCAAAGACAGTTCTCGGCTGCAGGAAGTGAAGAAATATGTTACAGGCCAAATCAGCATTGTTCTTGTCTGATCTTGCCAGATTTTTGTTGATTAGTTTGCCAGACTTATATTGTCTAGGTTACCAGTTGTACCTTGAATTTAAAAAATTGATTATCTAAAATTCACCATTTGTGCTTTTAAAAGCTTTACCAGGCCTTAAAGTAATTCACAACCATTCTAAAGTTGTTGATAACTTTTTAATTTAAAAAATATTGTTGCATGTAAAAAAATATTTTCAAATGTTGCCATTTTACACTAGTTATAATTCTTACATGCCTTAGATTATACAAGAAATTTAATGTTTACTGGTGTGTTTTAAGGTTGGTTTTAAAAACTGGGTATGGTGCAATGACATTCCATCTAGTTGTGAGAATCTTTTGATGTGTGTTCAGCATATGTTATTCCACAAAGAGAGCCATGGAGTATGTCAAACTTTGTTGTGAGTGTTAAACAGTTTGTGTTATGGAACTAGCTCAGTATGTACTGATCACTGATGGTGGTGTTGTATTTATCTTTCACATTTCGGATTAGAAGTGTGTCAATGTTTACATAAGAAAATAAATTAAATTTAAAAAAAATGTTTTTTTTTTAAACTGACATGACTACTCATGTTTTAAATTGTAAAATATAAAGTTTTTTTAAATTGTACATTTACCACTTATCTCCCTTTTTTAAATGGTTAGAACATTGTACCATGTTACCATTTATCTACCTGTGTTCAGTTTTGCATTATTTGTTTTGGTAGAATTTTTTCAGAAAATAATTATTTGGTTTGCTAAGAAAACTGAATTTAGAAATATCTTGCTTTAGAAAATGTTAATTCAGAAAAATTCATTTAAAAATTATTCAACTGTAACTGTTCAATTTTTGCTTTCTTGTTTTTGTAAATTTTAATTTAGGACGTTTAAAAAAAAAAAAATTCCCTTTTAAAAATAAGGAGTAAGTTTTTTAAAAAAAAATAATTACATTTAATTAATGTTTTTTTTTTTCAAAATATTTTTGCTAAACAAAATTAGCTTAGATTTTAAAAATAACTGATCACATGTTTTTCAAAATGTTTTCCTAGATAAATGATCTGATAGAGAGAACAGAACAAATTATTTCCTACATGTTAAACATGTTTTTAATGATGATATTGTAAGTTTTAAAAAATTGGTGTAAGGTTTTTAGAGTACAATCAGGGAAAACTTTCATTTTAAAAATATTTCTCCTAACTTGCGAATCTCAATTAAAAAAAAACCTTTAATTTAGAATTTAATTTGAATTTATCTTTACTAATTAAAACACAATCAATTTAAATGAAGTAAATGGAGAATCTGTTTTAAAATTATTTATTTTAAATTTTGTATGATTTATCTTAACACCTTTTTTGTTCCCAATAAATTGATAGTATTGTTTTAAATGCCAAAATTTGGATTAATTCCCTTTAATTAGAAAACAAATTGTTGTGGCCCTTTAATAAAATGGTTAGTGTGGTAGTATTTTTGTGTACCAATAAACATGACATTTTCTAAACATTCAAGGATTTGTTTGAGCTGATTCTTAAACGTGATAACATCATGATTTGTACTAAACATGGCGACTTTTTCATATCACACAAAAATAGGACATTTTAGACTTTTTATAACTATATATTTTATTATAACAGAACACCTTGATATCATAAGCCTATATTATTCATAGGAACTTCCTCTCCCCTCCCCTCCCACATACTATGATACTGTTTATTTGTAAACAAAATTCTATTAACCCTATATAGTTTAAATGGGATTTGAGGGGGGGGGGCAAGCTGCAGATTGCTTTACTTTTAATCCTAAGGTCTCGAACTATGATTTGATTAGGACATGACTGTCTGACGTTCTTGAGTTCACCCATCCCTTCATATGCAGAGGCCAGGAAAAACGTGAACTCTACTTCATCTGCCCTCCTTTGGATAGTTAAGTCTGAGAAGGGAACTTTATGTATAATTTAATTGAAAATATTTTTTCTACAACGTCATTAGAAATAAACCTTATATTGATGTTACTGTGAATAAGCTGTGTGAAATTGTGTAATTTGGTTGTTAACTTTCTCATCCAACCATTCTATCGGCATAGACTATATCAGAATATAAAAAAATGTTTAAATTGAAGGGCAGTGATCCCATTGCCTTGGCAACCATGTTGTATGTACATATGTAACAACCACTGTCATGCATAACTTGATAGTGTACGGTTCAGGCTCCACCCATGTCGTTGTGGCCTTGACCGAAAAAGAGAAAAAAAAAACAAGTTTAAAAACATTTAAAATAAAAGGCTTTTAAATACACTAAAGCTTTCGGTAGATATAAACTCTAGGCCTAAAAGGTTTGGATGTTCTGAAAATCTCTTTATTAAACTCAGTTTAGCGTCAAACGCTTTTTACTATTGTATCTAAAATAAAAATAAAAAAAAAAGATGATTTATTTCCTTATTTTTATCAGCTTTCATTTAGTTCACATCTCGCTATTTGCGGGATGTTACAATTTTGTAACTTTATCTTGACCCACTTCTAATGCAACGATTTCGTTCACTCTTTCCAGATACATTCGTAGTCTATGCAAAAATGTCTAAATCTAATTAGACATTAGGTTAGTCATTAAAATTTTATTCAAAAATTACTAAATTCAACAATAAAAGGGGAGGTAAAAAGATTAAATGATAGCGATTGCTAAATTAAAACAGCTAGTTATTGGATGACGGTGAACTGTTTTGTTTTTCACGGCTGAGTGATTTTTTAGTGCAAAAGTTAAAACCTATTTTTAAAAAATGTACCCCAACCTCTCCCCTGTATGTAATCTTAAAACCTTTTTTTTTTAAATGTTGAACCCATCTAAACTACTGTGTTGTATTTTTTTTTACAAAGGCTGAGCATTATTCACATGTGTTATACGTCATAATGTGGGGTAAACTCTGAGTTCGAAACCATTTGACACTGAAGCCGTGTGTTTAGTGCAAGTCGGTGTGTTGTGTGTGTTGTTGTGTGTGTGGTCAGACAAGTTTTGGAGATCAGGAAATAGCAACCTCTAGTCAAGGTATTTGGTTTGTTTTTATTTATTTATTTATTTATATTTATTTATTTATTATTTTTTATGTATCGTGTATTTCTTTTTAACATCCAATTCCAGGCACTATTTAGTTTCTCTAACTTGATTATGTGTCTGAAGAAAAACAAATGCTCTAGCATTCAAAAAAATTCTGACACTGTCATTATATGCTTCATCGGTCATTGCCTTGATTCCGTAATGTCGATAACTTAAGCAAACTAACCTTAGCCTTAACACACTCTGGACCCTTTAGTCCTCACCTTAGTCGTCGACACCTTTAGTCACCACCGCTGTACCAGGCCACCAACAAGCTCTTACACCCCCTGCCCCTACACCCTCATGGCCCTAGACCCCATACCCATCGACTTCATGCCCCTTAGACCACCATGCCCGTTAGACCACCATGCCCGTTAGACCATCATGCCCCTAAGACCATCATGCCCTTTAGACCACCACGCCCCTTACACCACGCCCCTTAGACCACCACGCCCCTTAGACCACCACGCCCCTTAGACCACCACGCCCCTTAGACCACCACGCCCCTTAGACCACCACGCCCCTTAGACCACCACGCCCCTTAGACCACCACGCCCCTTAGACCACCACGCCCCTTAGACCACCACGCCCCTTAGACCACCACGCCCCTTAGACCACCACGCCCCTTAGACCACCACGCCCCTTAGACCACCACGCCCCTTAGACCACCACGCCCCTTAGACCACCACGCCCCTTAGACCACCACGCCCCTTAGACCACCACGCCCCTTAGACCACCACGCCCCTTAGACCACCACGCCCCTTAGACCACAACGCCCCTTAGACCACCATGCCCCTTAAACCCTAATACACCTAGACCTTAATGACCCTAGACCCTAATACACCTAGACCCTAATACACCTAGACCTTAATGCCCCTAGACCCTAATGCCCTTAGACCACCATGTCCCTTCACACTCTGCCCCTTTTACCTTCATGCCTGAACAACCAACTAAAACATCATTCATCAAGGTAGCTCTTCCTTACTTCCCCAGCCAAACAAATGAAGCGTTCGATTCCACCAAGTCCAGCAGAGACGCCGATCGATCACGCAGTGGCCGTAGCGCTCCAAAAGCAGATGGCCAGCATCCGGACTGACCCTGACATCCCCGGGGATGTTGTCATCGTCGTCGAGGGCAAGAGCTACACGTGCCACAAGTTCCTTTTCACCGCCTGCTCCAAGTTCTTTCGTTGCCTCTTCCAGACCGACATGAAGGAGCGGAGAGAAAACCAGTTCCAACTGAATCAGGTCAAGGCCAGAACTTTTGACGTCATCATGGACTTCATGTACCGCGGGGTCAGCACGACCTTGACCCCGGAGAACTTCACGGAGGTCTGGATGGCGTCGGACATGCTGCAGCTGGTCAATGTGAGCCAGATCTGCGAGATGAACGTCAGCAGGTGCATCAGCCAATCAAACGCCGTGGAGATTCTGGCCATCGCCAACTTTTTCAGGTCGCAAGCGGTCAGCACGGCCGTCGCCTTCATCGCCAGACACTTCCTGGACATGGACACGGATCTGTTCAACGAGCACGTGACTGGGGAGAACCTGCTTGACATCCTCGGACATGAGGACCTGACTGTCGTGGAGGAGGATCAGGTGATGGATGTTGTGCTGAAGTGGATGAATTATCCACCTGGGGACCAGAGTGACCCGGAGGAAGATTTTTATGTGGACGTCGAGAGTTGGAGTGATGACTATGAAAGTGACAATATTTATTCTGGGAGTTTAGAGGGAGGAGCGGGGTCGTCTAGCTCTTGGATGAGACCCGCTAACAGATGGGAAGGGGGGACAAGTAGAATCGAGAGACAGATCACCATGGCCGTGTGTCAACAACGCCGGAGATTCATGGAAAGAGGGGATCTCAGCCTGCTTGAGAACGTCCCCGAAGACGGTAGCCGGGAGTCTTTTGTGTACCGGCTGATTCGGCGGACTCGGATTTTTCTGGTAGGCGGCATCATGCTGTCTCGTATGCTGTCTCAGCCGTTCATCCTGTCTCAGCCCAACATCTTGAGCCTGGTGGCCAAGGCGCTCATCTACCAGAACGAGGACGCTGACCGAAAGAGCTACTGGCCTGCTGAGATGATTTGCCGGAAACGGAGCCCGTTCGTCCAAGTCGTGATTTTCGCTTTTCCGAATGATTTGAAGGCGTTCAGCATGGAGGGTGAAATGCTGCACAAATTTGCCAAGTACGACAACAAAGTCTCGAACATCAGCCTGCTAAACTTTCGGGATCAGCTGTTCCTGGAATGCTTCAGCAACTCGACCGCCTCCTTCCTGATACTCAGCGTGGAGAAAATTTGGCTCGAGGCTTTCGACGCCAGAAACAACTTCACCACCCCTGGCAGCAAAAGTTTGCTCTTCGCTCGAAATCACGTGATCCATCGGTTGAATGCTGGTGCCATACATCGCATTGGAATTGGGAGAAACCGCCAGAGTAACTGGACAAGCGGGTTCAGGCCGGAGCTGTTTGAGGGCACGGTGTGGACATTGGTCTTCAGGTCTGATCTGCTTGAGGACGCCGTGGACGTGATTACACTGGACGACTACTTCATCTTTCTGGTGAGAGCCCACCACGGCATCAGGGCGTACAGCCTGCAGAGGCGTACCAATCGGTTGGTTGACTGGGGGGAAATCCCCGGGGAGGGAGACGGGGTCATTCATTTCCTGTACCATGACGTCATGTACCTCCTCCGGTCAAAGGGCGCGCTGATTGAGTTTGAACAGAACAACGCCCGCCCCGTCAACTGCAGGCTCGTGGCGCAACTCTGGCATGGGAGGTGGAACCCTCTGTGTGCTGTCCATTACCTGGGGACTGTGAGAATTTTTGGGAACAGGAGGAAATGTGGCAGCTCCCTCGTGTCGGGGTGGCTGGGCAGGGTGGCTGGACGGTTTGACGTCAGCTACATCGAGGTGCCCACAAAGGCTCTCCAGGGCGTGCCTCTAACGGTGCCCAGGACCTGGCTAGGTAAAGGTCATGAGCTGACCCGACTGAGCTAGTGTGGTACACTGGTCAATTGTACAGAGTTCATTGTCTTTGTTTTCAACAGATGTTTTCTTAAATTTTTAACTTCATTCATTTTTAATTCAACGCTTGTGATTCCTATACGCTATAGGCCAATTATCAAGCTTTTTTTTTTAAATTTTTTTTATTTTTAATAAGATTGTAAATTTTGTATCCCACTGGGATTTTAAATCATTTTTTACGCCAGAGGCAAAGTTTTAACTTCAATTTGTCTGGAGTGTGCTATTTTAATTTGACTGGAGTGTGCTATTTTAATTTGACCGGAGTGTGCTATTTTAATTTGACCGGAGTGTGCTATTTTAATTTGACCGGAGTGTGCTATTTTAATTTGACTGGAGTGTGCTATTTTAATTTCACTTGAGTGTGCTATTTTAATTTGACTGGAGTGTGCTATTTTAAATTGTTAAGATGAGTCTCTCAAATGTTAGTTGTGTTACACACGCTTCTCCGTGTGTTTTGATCCCTCTGGGTGTCGCCTGATCTGGGGGTGACAGAGTAACATTGTTTTGTTGTTTTAGCTGCGCTGATTTTTAAAAAAGTTTGCTTTTAAAATAGAAAGTGCACGAAAGAATTTTTAGGATGTTGATATATATAAAACAAAAAAAAAATGGGCGTGGTTTGTAGGAAATAGAATTGTGAGCAGTGGCGGATGCTGATATATAAAACAAGAAGGGGTGTGGATTTAGTCTACACTGAGCAGTGACGCCGTTTTGTGAAACTCCTTCCGTGTGGGATGGGGGAGTTTCGCAGTCCCAGGCGACGCTCAGGTTATCCCCCTTTTATTCGTACCACCAGATTTGGTTTGGCATAGATTGGTGTGAGCGGTGTCGGGTGTACAGTTGAGTTGGCCATGAGAGTGAATGAAACTGTCTTGAAAGCTATTGGCAACAGAAACATTTTTTTTTCTGTAAGGATTGATCAATCATCAGTTTAATTAAAGTTTTTGAAGTCTTTTGTTTCGTTAACTCTCTGGTTTTTAAGTTTTTAACCTGTTTTAAAAAAATATTCAATAAAGATATTTTTATTGATACTTGTTTTTCTGTTATTAGTTAAATAGAGCTTTTCGCTAAACTAAGACAGCTATTTGTTACTTAAATAATGACATTTTTTATTTCATTTCCCTCAAACATGTAATTTACAGCGTCAGTTTGCCTTGCTGTGTTCGCTGCAGTATTAGTTTTCATCTTCGGCTTGTGAGAGCTGATACATAAACAATAGTAATACTTTTTTCTTACATGCACATTCATTCACGATTGTTTATCAACATGTTTTGTTTAGGTCCCGAAGAAATAGACGGTTTGGCTCCAATAGTATTAAAGAATAATATTGCCACCTGGAAACCTATGCTATTTTCAGTTACGATCTGTTCCCAGTTTATCAGAACACAATCTGTTTCCTAAAATATTTGATCTCATTGGAAATGACATAAAATGAGTCTTTTATAGACGTGCGTCATTAATACAATGCAGAGAAATGTAGAACATCCGGTTACCATTTTAAGGAGGGATGAAGTCACTATATTAGTTCGCAGGTTTACTTGAGGTAGAGTTATGTCCCCTAAGTAAGGGACTTTGTAAGTGAGGTTGACCACACAATCTTCTTTAATGTTAACGTAAAAGAAAATTAGAACGGCAATCAGGGATCAACGGATTGACAGTGGGACCAACTAGTGAGGTTCTTTCGGGAATTGTTAATGTTTATGGGTGGAGATGGCTAGTCATGCTATACTAGTGGCGCTTTTTATGTTTTCCTAACAATTAAAAAGTACTATACAGATTATCAAAGAAGACAACTATAACAGTTCAGTTTGAATAATTTATTTAATAACATTTTCTTTGTGTTGCAACACAATCGTAAAAAAAAAATATAAATACAAACATCTTGGTTAATCTGTGTACAAATTTGAGAATGAAAAAAAAAATTCAAGTCATTTGATGATGCAGCGTACAAAAAAAGGTGAACAAAATATTCGTGACAAGGGGTAACATGATTGTTCATAACATAAAAGTAAGTTATACAATTAAATTATACATATAGTTCCTAGTCGTTAACCTAGCACCTTGCTGAGTTACATACATTTTCATTATACGTGGAAATTGTCATTTCGAGAAATTTATCTCCCTTTGCTGAAGATTTAAAAAAAAACAACCTAGTCATACTAAAAATGGACCGATTAGAAAAATGTCTGGAAGAAACACTGGTCGGAAGGGAAAAGTCCAAACCGGGAACACACACCTTCTATACATTGCCACATAACAAGGTACAAGTTGTTTTAAATACCAAAAAATATATAAAAAATTTTTTATAAATGTTTTCTGAATGAAAGACGCTGTTATTTACATATGGGGAAAAAAATGGAACACAAAATTAAAACAAAATGGCAAGTCATATTTAATTACTTCTGAACAAATCATAATTTTAGTATACATTTTAACATTGACGAAAGGAATACAAATAGTATACAGTTAGAACACACTGGATGAAGAAAAAAAAATGATACTATTTTTAATCTTTTATTTAAATGTAACATTGCATTATAAATGTCGTACTGGCTCTCCTCCCATGTATGATTTAAACTGAATAAGGGACATAACCACGTATATACCATTTATAAAATCTACCATTAAAAAAAAAACTAAAATTTCACATTGGGACTCACAATCTCTCACAAAATATCACAGATATGAGCTGCTATGAATGAATATCTGTTGCTGTTTTGTAAATAAATTAAATCAGAGGTCTGAAAAAATAGAAACAATTTAAAAAAAAACAACTCCTGCAAAATTCTGCAATAAAATAAATACACACATTGACATTTAAAATGTGCCAGACTTGAAAACTTCTACATAAAAACCCTGAATGTTTAACTTTTTTGACACAACTATACATGAAGTGAATAGAACATATCCAACAGATTCGTTGCTTATACAGAGAGGTCAATGTTCCAACAGATTTGTTGCATACATGGAACAGTCAATGGATGTCAGCTTAATGATAGTCGCGGTCAATGATGGTGAAAGAAATTCTGGTCAACTTAATGGTCAGCCAAATAGTAGTCAACTGAATGGTCAACTTAATGATGGTCAACTGAATGATGATGAACTAAATGATGGTCATGGTCAACATTGGTCAACATTGGTAAACTAAATGATGGTCAGCTAAAAGTTGACCAACTTAATGATGGTCAACTTAAAGTTGACCAACTTAATGATGGTCGTGTTTCCTCCTCTTCCATGCGTTCTTCCAAATGTTGCTGAAGCAGACGGTGGAGTGGAACCTGTAGTAGATCCCCAGGGGAACGCTGATGTGGGTGAAGATGGCCCAGGCCACTGGCCCGTAGAACTCCACCTGGGGACACAAGGCATGTTTACAGCTGACTTAAGTCACCTGTTGTCATCAACAGTTCCTTAAGCTACATCTCCTAAACATACAACACTACATATGCAGTTTGTACAATTCCAGATAATAAAACCAGAGGCGTAGCGACCCTTCCCGGCGCCCGGGGACAAACTTTCAATTTGGCGCCCCCCTTGGGAGCAAATTTTCAAATTGCACCCCCCCCCCTCAAACTTTCGATTTGCACCCCCCCCCCCCCAACTTTTTGATTTACACCCCCTCCCGTCAAACTGAGAAAATGCAGCTAAAATGACATTTTAATTTGTTTTTACAACCCATTTTGGCGCCCCCTAAGGTCGGCGCCCGGGGACATATGTCCCCCCTGCCCCCCCCCCCCATCGCTACGCCTCTGAATAAAACTAAATCTCTCAACATATTCTATAGCTACAGTTTAGGCCTATAAATGTTTGTAGATATGTATGCTAATTGTTTTAGAAAGATAACCTTAGTTATGTGTACGTGGCTATGTGCATATTCACTTGGGTATAGTGCACATATTATATACACCTCTCCTTATGAGGTTATCTGACACACCTACTAACCACCTTTTATAGGGACATCAGCAAACTATGACACTGTGTTGCACATAATGTAGGGTCTCGTGGCGTGTGTCTGTATGTATGTAGCGTTTGTCTATATGTACGCATATGTGACTTACCTGTATGGGGTTGTGTGGTGTATGTATGTGACATACCTGTATAGAATTGTGTGTTTCTATGTGTATGTGACTCACTTGTATGGGGTTGTGTGGTTTGTGTATGTGACTCACCTGTATGCGGTTGTGCTGTATGTGTATGTGGCTAACCTGTATGGAGTTGTGTAGTGTGTGTGTATGTGTATGCGACTCACCTGTATGGGGTTGTGTGGTGTGTGTATGTGACTCACCTGTATAGAATTGTGTGTGTATGTGTATGTGACTTACCTGTATGGAGTTGTGTGGTGTGTGGTGTATGTGTATGTGTATATGACTCACCTGTATGGAGTTTGGTGTGGTGTGTGTATGTGTATATGACTCACCTGTATAGAATTGTGTGTGTATGTGTATGTGACTTACCTGTATGGAGTTGTGTGGTGTGTATGTGTATGTGACTCACCTGTATGGGGTTGTGTGGTGTGTGGTGTATGTGTATGTGTATATGACTCACCTGTATGGAGTTTGGTGTGGTGTGTGTATGTGTATATGACTCACCTGTATGGAGTTGTGGTGTATGTGTATGTGACTCACCTGTATGGAGTTTGGTGTGGTGTGTGTATGTGTATATGACTCACCTGTATGGAGTTGTGGTGTATGTGTATGTGACTCACCTGTATGGGGTTATGGTGAGGGGTCTGTGTCTCGAAGGTATTTACGGCCCACATAGCAAAGTTCGATATCAGCAAAAATGTGATGAACTCCCTTCCAGCTTTCTTTGACTCCTGAAATTTTAATTTTTTGAAAATATGACCAAAACAAGACACCATACCATTACACCGTTTGTTGATGTTAGTTAAGGTGTGGCACTCTCAACTAGCATTCTCAGAAACACAATGTTTACATATTGCCTAAAACACCATACACACAGTGTTGAATACTGTGTTAAACACTGTTGTGTCATCATCAGTTCTGTGTTTTATCAATATCAGTGTATGGTTTCACTCAGACATTTTGCTGGGGGGGGTGGGGGGGGGCACTTGTTAATGTATATATTTCTATACAAGTCAGGCCTGTATACCTTTTCTACTTTGTCCAGGGTTGGGGGCGAGGCGGTTGATGTGCTCGAGGGGGGGGGTGTAACTGATGCCGGAAAGAAACTCTGTAGCCTTGTGGTTGCCATTGATGTTCGTTATAATGTCCACTGTTGTGTTTAGACATGCTTTTACCTGTGTGTTGTGCTGTTTACCTGCATGTGATGCCATCACTCGAACATCACGTTATCACCTGTATCATTCTCTTACCTGTATATCACCTGTATATCACCTGTATATCACCTGTATATCACCTGTATATCACCTGTACATCACCTGTATATCGTGCTATCACCTGTATATCACGTGTTGTGTTTACCTGTATTTCATTGGCTGCCGTCATCCGGTCCCCAGCCAACATGAAAATGGTCTGAGCCGTTGATTGGATGAGCATGGTCACGTTGGACAAGATGGTCAGGGCTGACCGCGTGTCGGCGTCATGCATGATGGACGCCACAAGGCTGCGGACCAATCAGCGATCAGTTTATATTAGATCACGTGATAGATTGTATTTATAGAACAAATATAATTTTAAAAGAATGCTGTAATAAATCCTTAAGTGTCTTTTTATTTATATTCTGTTTATATTCATTAATTTTATATATTAATTCTGCAACCTTATTCATATTATTTTAACATTCACGACTTTGTCCACATTATACATCTTTAATCTGTGGGCCCTAATTGTTTTATTGAGCAGAAGATTCGGTGATTATCGCACATTATGTACATGATACATATTTTTTAACCACCAAAACATTATATCTACATGATACATATTGTTTTACACCAAAACATTGTTTCCTTAGGAGCATTGTGTTGTTATTCTCAGTAAACTACAACCAAGTGAAGCAAACTCGAGCTAATAGTTACTGAACGATAATTTTCAAATGAATGACTTGAATGACACCGGTTATTTCTTGCTCCATGTTTTTAATGAACTAATTATAGAAATGTGACCTACATTTAAACTGTCAATGGGGAGGTTAAGGCGTAGACACGGTCTAACAAAGAACAAAATATTGTAAGTGACATTTGGATTAGAAACCCCCACATTAAAAAAAAAAAAATTACTAAGATTTATGTTTCTACTCGAGCTTTAGAATTTTGGTGTTGTTTGTGATTGTGTAGGCAAAAGCTGACAGGTTTATTTTACTAAAATATTTGTACTGGGCTGTACAAGTCTACGGTACAGTTGATTATGTACAGTGTTTTTTACAAACATCTATAGTAAAAGCATGAGGCCCTCCCTACCCCCACCCCAACCAATTTCACAATACCTGAATACAATGAAAGCTAGACCCTCCTACCTGAATATAATGAAAGCTAGACCTCCCTACCCGAATATAATAAAAGCTAGACCTTCCTACCTGAATATAATAAAAGCTAGACCTTCCTACCCGAATATAATAAAAGCTAGACCTTCCTACCTGAATATAATAAAAGCTAGACCTTCCTACCCGAATATAATAAAAGCTAGACCCTCCTACCTGAATATAATAAAAGCTAGACCCTCCTACCTGTATTTAATAAAAGCTAGATCCTCCTACCTGAATATAATGAAAGCTAGACACTCTACCTGAATATAATGAAAGCTAGGCCCCCTACCTGAATATGATAAAAGCAAGAAGACCCGTGTAGGAAATGAGAATGAGGATGTCTTCAAGGTCAGCCTCGTGTTCGTTGTGGAAGGTCAAGTTCTTCATCTTGATGGCGGCCAGTATGATGGCCAACAACGTGACCAGGTAGATGAAAGTCTCAGAAGTGTGGGTCAAGATGATGGCCGACGACTGGGGGAGGGAGGAATTAATTAATTTCATTTAATTAGTCACAGAACAACTTGGTAATCTTGTAACAGGTAAAAACAAAGAGAAGGTAAATTTGGACGGTGGCGTCACTAGGCGTGGTGTGTGGGGGTGCGTTCTGCACTGGTGATACCATTTACGAAGAAAAAATAAAATACATGTAAATAAAGCAGTAGGATACTGTGTTATTTATCATCAATTTGCGTGCATGCATAGTTTAAAAAATAAATAAAAGAGCTCTTTAAAATTTGCGTGTGAATTGGCTGTTTGTGTACATGTCGAGAGTTAGTCTCAACCAATCAAAAACGCCACACAAGACCACGTGAGACTCACGTGCAGTTCCGGCTTGTTGACCAGCATGTAGAAGGCGATGATGGAGATGATGGTGCCCACCATGAGCAGGATGCCCAGGAACAGCCCTCGGCTGCTGCTCGTGCAGTCCACACTCATCCTGTGCAGCCGCTGTTCGTCGTCGTCTTCCTCCAGCTCGGACTGGCGGGGGCGGCGGGGTTTGTTGCCCACGTTCTTCCACATGATGTACAGGATGCCTGGGGGTGGGGGAGTGGGGGGTGGGGGGTAGACATGTTAAGTGCAGGGTCGATAATGTTTGTGTTAAGTTTCAACGGTGTGTGTAGAGAGTACGGCGCACATAAGGCTGTACTCAATGGTACAGGGGTATGTTAACCTAATACCGTGTCACAGTGACCCAGCACGGTACAACGTCACCTACCTGCGCACATGAGGCTGTACTCGATGGTACAGGGTCACACTGACCTACCTGCGCACATGAGACTGTACTCGATGGTACAGGGTCACACTGACCTACCTACGCACATGAGACTGTACTCGATGGTACAGGGTCACACTGACCTACCTGCGCACATGAGACTGTACTCGATGGTACAAGGTCACACTGACCTACCTGCGCACACGAGACTGTACTCGATGGTACAAGGTCACACTGACCTACCTGCGCACATGAGACTGTACTCGATGGTACAGGGTCACGCTGACCTACCTGCGCACATGAGACTGTACTCGATGGTACAGGGTCACACTGACCTACCTGCGCACATGAGACTGTACTCGATGGTACAGGGTCACACTGACCTACCTGCGCACATGAGACTGTACTCGATGGTACAGGGTCACACTGACCTACCTGCGCACATGAGACTGTACTCGATGGTACAGGGTCACACTGACCTACCTGCGCACATGAGACTGTACTCGATGGTACATGGTCACACTGACCTACCTGCGCACATGAGACTGTACTCGATGGTACAGGGTCACACTGACCTACCTGCGCACATGAGACTGTACTCGATGGTACAGGGTCACACTGACCTACCTGCGCACATGAGACTGTACTCGATGGTACAGGGTCACACTGACCTACCTGCGCACATGAGACTGTACTCGATGGTACAAGGTCACACTGACCTACCTGCGCACACGAGACTGTACTCGATGGTACAAGGTCACACTGACCTACCTGCGCACATGAGACTGTACTCGATGGTACAGGGTCACGCTGACCTACCTGCGCACATGAGACTGTACTCGATGGTACAGGGTCACACTGACCTACCTGCGCACATGAGACTGTACTCGATGGTACAGGGTCACACTGACCTACCTGCGCACATGAGACTGTACTCGATGGTACAGGGTCACACTGACCTACCTGCGCACATGAGACTGTACTCGATGGTACAGGGTCACACTGACCTACCTGCGCACATGAGACTGTACTCGATGGTACATGGTCACACTGACCTACCTGCGCACATGAGACTGTACTCGATGGTACAGGGTCACACTGACCTACCTGCGCACATGAGGCTGTACTCGATGGTACAGGGTCACACTGACCTACCTGCGCACATGAGACTGTACTCGATGGTACAGGGTCACACTGACCTACCTGCGCACATGAGGCTGTACTCGATGGTACAGGGTCACACCGACCTACCTGCGCACATGAGACTGTACTCGATGGTACAGGGTCACACTGACCTACCTGCGCACATGAGACTGTACTCGATGGTACACGGGTACAGGTAAGGTCCGGCTGCCTCCACTGCCTGGTTCATCATGCCCGACCACCTGCAGGGGTCGGTGTCGTTGGCGTCGTGGGCAGCTGCAGAGGCGGCGACCGCTGGGGAGGAGAGGACGAGAAAGGGTCAAGATGATGGGTTATATCGAAAACTTAGGGGTCAAGGTGATGGGTTATATCGAAAACTAAAAGGTCAAGGTGATGGGTTATATCGAAAACTTAGGGGTCAAGGGGATGGGTTATAACATAAAACTGCTTTTAACACATTGAAAATTGAAAATGAAATGCATCAAAAGCGCCACAACGGCTATGTTTCGATTTGTCTTTTAGCTATAAAGTGGATGAGATATTTTGAGTATTCGTGACGGTTTTAACCCCTCCCACTCCACCAAACGTCCTCATTGCCTACGCCACTGTTTTTGATCCCACTGAACTAATCTTATAAATTGATCGAACACTTGTATTGTTCCGATTGAAATAAATAGGGAAAAATTGGTGGTGGTGGTAGTGGTGGTGGTGGTGGTGGTGGTAGTGGTGGTGGGGGGGGGGTCAAAAGAATTTAGCACTCCTAACATTTTGCAATTTGGTTTTATACAAATGAATTTGACAGCTAGTAAAGTTTTATGACGTTACAGAAAAAATAGGTCCCTAATTTATGGATTAAGATACAAATGAATTCATTTCACAGACTTAAATTTGGTGTCACATTTTACTGCTACATTAACAATAGCCAGGTGTAACTGGGGAAATTAATGTATTTTTGTTGTGAATCTGAAATGGTTTGGTTTATGTGTTGATGCAAAGCGGCTTGGGTGAGGATTTGTTGAGTTTTAAAATAGTTTGACGCCCCCACCCATCATTAGATACACAAATCTGCAATGTAGCTAGTCAACATTTCACATGGAAGACAAAAATCTGGGTAATTTACTGGCCAACATTTCACATGGGAGACAAAAATCTGGCTACTTTACTGGTCAACATTTTACATGGGAGACAAACATCTGGCTAATTTACTGGTCAACATTTCACATGGGAGACAAAAATCTGGCTAATTTACTGGTCAACATTTCACATGGGAGACAAACATCTGGCTACTTTACTGGTCAACATTTCACATGGGAGACAAAAATCTAGCTACTTCATTGGACAACATATCACATGGGAGACAAAAATCTGGCCACTTTACTAGTCAACATTTCACATAGGAGACAAAAATCTGGCTAGTTTACTGGTCAACATTTCACATAGGAGACAAAAATCTGGCTAGTTTACTGGTCAACATTTCACATAGGAGACAAAAATCTGGCTAGTTTACTGGTCAACATTTCACATGCCAGATAAAAAAAGTTGAACTCACCAGCCAACAACTTCCGGCCGGCCTTCACGGTCGTGTTCACGGCGTAATGAACCGGCTTGTGGCCGATGTCGCCGTGACTCGCTCCGTGATCTGTGGCATGATCCGTGGCGTGATCCGTGACGTGATCCGTGGCGTGATCCGCCGCGTGCTGGGCGTGGCTGTGGTGCTCGTGCTCGTGGATGACGTGGAGGGTCTCCACCACGATGCTGCTGAACCACACGCAGATGTTGGTGGCGCACATGTGCATCAGCCCGAACCTGCCCAGCGTCTTGTACCGGTGGATGCACATCTGGGACAAGGGAGATAAGTTAGGCAAGGTGCAGGGGAGGGAATTTGTAAAAGGAAAGACAACATTGTGCAAGAGGAGACAAGTAAGGTAAGGTGCAGGGGAGGGAATAAGTACAGGGGAGACAAATAAGACAAGGTGCAGGGCAGACAACATTGTACAAAGGAGACACGTTAGGCAAGACGAAGGGGAGGGTATGCGTACAAGCGGAGGCAGTTTAGGCAAGGTGCATAGAAGGTGCAAAGGAAGTTAAGCAAGGTAGGAAATAAGTACAAGGGGAGGCGAGTCAGCAAAAGGGCAGGGAATGAAATACGTACAAAAGGAGACCAGTTAGGCAAGGGGAGGCAAGTTTGTAAAGATGACTGCAAGAAAGACGTAGCTCATAGCGTAGATAATTGTGGCCATGTTGGTATCTAAGTGAGACTTGTTGTGGACTAGTCAAGGTGAGACTTGTTGTGGACTAGTCAAGGTGAGACTTGTTGTGGACTAGTCAAGGTGAGACTTGTTGTGGACTAGTCAAGGTGAGACTTGTTGTGGACTAGTCAAGGTGAGACTTGTTGTGGACTAGTCAAGGTGAGACTTGTTGTGGACTAGTCAAGGTGACACTTGTTGTGGACTAGTCAAGGTGAGACTTGTTGTGGACTAGTCAAGGTGAGACTTGTTGTGGACTAGTCAAGGTGAGACTTGTTGTGGACTTTTAAAGGTGAGACTTGTTGTGGACTAGTCAAGGTGAGACTTGTTGTGGACTAGTCAAGGTGAGACTTGTTGTGGACTAGTCAAGGTGAGACTTGTTGTGGACTAGTCAAGGTGAGACTTGTTGTGGACTAGTCAAGGTGAGACTTGTTGTGGACTAGTCAAGGTGAGACTTGTTGTGGACTAATCAAGGTGAGACTTGTTGTGGACTTTTAAAGGTGAGACTTGTTGTGGACTAGTCAAGGTGAGACTTGTTGTGGACTAGTCAAGGTGAGACTTGTTGTGGACTAGTCAAGGTGAGACTTGTTGTGGACTTTTAAAGGTGAGACTTGTTGTGGACTAGTCAAGGTGAGACTTGTTAAGGACTTTTAAAGGTGAGACTTGTTGTGGACTAGTCAAGGTGAGACTTGTTGTGGACTAGTCAAGGTGAGACTTGTTGTGGACTTTTAAAGGTGAGACTTGTTGTGGACTAGTCAAGGTGAGACTTGTTGTGGACTTGTCAAGGTGAGACTTGTTGTGGACTAGTCAAGGTGAGACTTGTTGTGGACTAGTCAAGGTGAGACTTGTTGTGGACTAGTCAAGGTGAGACTTGTTGTGGACTAGTCAAGGTGAGACTTGTTGTGGACTAGTCAAGGTGAGACTTGTTGTGGACTAGTCAAGGTGAGACTTGTTGTGGACTTTTAAAGGTGAGACTTGTTGTGGACTAGTCAAGGTGAGACTTGTTGTGGACTAGTCAAGGTGAGACTTGTTGTGGACAAGTCAAGGTGAGACTTGTTGTGGACTAGTCAAGGTGAGACTTGTTGTGGACTTTTAAAGGTGAGACTTGTTGTGGACTAGTCAAGGTGAGACATGTTGTGGACAAGTCAAGGTGAGACATGTTGTGGACTAGTCAAGGTGAGACATGTTGTGGACTAGTCAAGGTGAGACTTGTTGTGGGCAGACTTACCTTGGAGTTCATGAAGATGAAGTAGAGTTGGAAGAAGGTGAAGACCAGGTGGAACAAAGGCTCGATGGCCTTTAGGGCGCTCTCAGTACAAGACTCGTCATCACCCCCAGCAAAGTAGGAGCCAAAAGTCAGGCCGCTGTGGATCATGGAGCCGATGCCGAACCCTGGGGGTGGGGGTGGTTGTAGAGTTTACTTATAACAAATGTATTAAAATGTATTAAAAAAGACAACTTATATATTACTGTTATTATGATACCCTTTGAACATCATCATCAAAGTATTCCTTTATACTTATTTGATCTTTAAAAATAAGCTTCTAATTTCGATAGGTACCATGAAATCCATTCCCCTACATCAGGGGTCTCCAAACTTTTCAGCCCGAGGGCCGCATTAAGTATCAAATTTCAGTTCGGGGGCCAGTTTCTTCCAGGCATGTCTTTGATTTTTCTGGGCAAAGTTCCTCAGCCATCACCAACAAACGTTTTTTCCGTGGACAAAAAGATCTCCGCGGGCCAGATAAGAGGACCTCGCGGGCCGCATCCGGCCCGCGGGCCGTAGTTTGGAGACCCCTGCCCTACATCATTCTCCAGTCAAGCAATTACCAAACAATCATCTTTAACTAAACTTCACCAAATTAGTATTCCCCATGCAAGAAATCCCCAAATTGTAAATTGATAAGCTAGTATTCCCTTAACCCATAGAGAATTCTGAATAAACTTAACATTTCCTTACCAACAAAGCACTCTCCAACCAATCAAACAATAGGGCTGGTAACTAGGTCACCAACCGGTTCTACGGCTCAATATTAACTGCATGAGCTACCCGCTACGCCCCTCCCCGCGACTCCCCATTCCTCCCTACCTAGCACCCCCAGCCTGAGGTAAAAGGTCCCTGTGTGATGGTTGGCCATATCAAGTGAGATCATCCTCTTCCTCAGCTTGCTCTTGGCTGACTCGTCAGCCTTGGCCCATGACTTGGCCCAGGACCGCGTCCATGACATCGACCTAGATAGGGTCCGGGTCAGGAACTCGGTCTTCAGACGGTTGCGCCGTAGTAGGTAGGCGTAGACGTAGACGAGAAAGACAATGCTGACTACGTAGAGATAAATATAGAACACCTGCAGAGACGAATCATGTGATAGTTAGATCAAAATTCGATTGGATAAAACGTTTCAGTTGACATGCGCACTTCGCCAGGCTAGGATGATTTTAAAAAAGTTTTTAATAAATATTTTTTTTTTATAGAAATGAAAACAAAATCCTACCTCGAATGCTGCATGGTAGGTATTCGTCATAAAAATATCCGTCAGAGGTATCACAGCTCCTAATATGACGATTACGATACCGTATAGGCCAGTGAGAATGAGGAAAAGATTTTCTCTGAGGAAAAAGTTTGGTGAATGTTTTATTTATTGAGATGTCAAATCATGCCGATTCCAACCCTATAAAGCCAACCCCACAGATCCCGTCAGTTCCAACCCCACTAATCCCTAACCTTAACCCCATCCATTTCACACCGACCCCAACGAACCCAACAACGACCCCAACCTAACCCTTACAAACCCAACCCTCGAACCGAACCCCACCAACTCAAGCCACCAACCCTACAAATCCGAAAACCCCACTAACCCCACCCACAAACAACACCAACCCACAAACCCCTACCAATTTAAGCAACTCAAGCGACAAACCAACCCACAACCCCCCCCCCCCCATCCACCTACTTGAGAACAGCCACCTGAGCCCTTCTTTTCTCGACTGGCGACTTCTCCCCATGAAAGTGACCGTTGTCATGTGACTTGTCTGTATCTGGTCAGAGGACAAAAATTTAATTAGCAATCAGGCTTTAATTAGGGCATGAATTAACACTTGCACAAGTAGATAAATAAATGTAATTTAAAGCTTTCAAAAATCTAATTTGTATAAATTTGCCTGCCGACCGCAGACCGTATGTACAGTGTTAGGCCAGATCTACTTGATGGTACGAGCATAGTATCTTCCAGGCATCTCTTCGGGGTAGGGGGGGGGGGCATTTCTACCGCCCCCTCCCCGAACGAAATGAAATTTATATAATTTATATAGAAAATATATACTTTTAACAGTGTCCGCCCCCCCCCCCCCGAAGAAAGTTTACCGTCCCCTGGGTACGAGGTTTTAATAAAACATGTACATAAAAAGGAAATCAGATAAAACATCAAATCAGACAAAATATCGAAGACGAATTTGTCGTTGATGATGGGAGGTGATACAGGTGGGAGATGTGAACTATAAAATCATGCCAAGTCAGGTTGAACAATAATGTAATACTGTGTCACCAGGCACCATAGTGTCACCAACAAACTACTATAAGTCACCACTGTATCACCAACAACCTACTCAAAGTCCCCATTTTGTCACCATTAAACTACTATAAGTCACCATAGTGTCACCAACAAATTTCTTAAATCACCGTGGGACACATGAACTAATCATCAGTGAATAAAATCCACAACGTCGCATTTTCCCAGCCCCAGACCCTACGCCAATAATCCTTAGTGCGCCACAGTCGTTTCAAAACACACACACACGCACACATACACACACAGACATTTGTATGCCTTTGGTATGGTTAAAATTACTGTATTGTGAATCAGCTTAATTGCTCAAGATGAGGGGGGGGGGGGGGGGAAGGGCTGGATCTCTAGGCTATTGGTACCCACATCTCTAAGCTACGGGTACCCACATCTCTAGGCTACGGATACCCACATCTCTAGGTTACGGGTACCCACATCTCTAGGCTACGGGTACCCACATCTCGAGACAACGGGTACCCACATCTCTAGACTATGGGTACCCACATCTCTAGGCTACGGGTACCCACATATCTAGGGTACGGGTACCCACATCTCTAGGCTACGGATACCCACATCTCTAGGCTACGGGTACCCACATCTCTAGGCTACGGGTACCCACATCTCGAGACAACGGGTACCCACATCTCTAGACTACGGGTAGCCACATCTCTAGGCTACGGGTACACACATCTCTAGACTATGGGTACCCACATCTCTAGGCTACTGGTACCCACATCTCTAGGTTACGGGTACCCACATATCTAGGCTTCGGGTACCCACATCTCTAGGCTACGGGTACCCACATCTCTAGGCTACGGATACCCACATCTCTAGGCTACGGGTACCCACATCTCTAGGCTACGGGTACCCACATCTCTAGGCTACGGATACCCACATCTCTAGGCTACGGGTACCCACATCTCTAAGCTACGGGTACCCACATCTCTAGGTTACGGGTACCCACATATCTAGGCTTCGGGTACCCACATCTCTAGGCTACGGGTACCCACATCTCTAGGCTACGGATACCCACATCTCTAGGCTACGGGTACCCACATCTCTAGGCTACGGGTACCCACATCTCGAGACAACGGGTACCCACATCTCTAGGTTACGGATACCCACATATCTAGGCTACGGGTACCCACATCTCTAAGCTACGGGTACCCACATCTCTAGGCTACGGATACCCACATCTCTAGGCTACGGGTACCCACATCTCTAGACTACGGGTACCCACATCTCTAGGCTACGGATACCCACATCTCTAGGCTACGGGTACCCACATCCCTAGGCTCAGCCCCAGGCACACGAAGCCAGGACCTAACCAGACGAGCAGTGAAGAAACCCAGACGTTAGGAATTCTACACAAAACATCAAACACAGCGTACACCCACATCAAACAGGAACAGACGACAAAGTTTATGTCTACAGAATAAGTGACGAAAATAGCCGGTGCCTGAACAAAAAAATAGGCATCGAATTCCTAGGAAAAATTATCGAGAAATAAATACATATATATAGTGTAGTAACGCATCATTATTCAAAAAGTATTTTTAACTTTTGTCGAAACATAACTAGTTGTTGCTGTCTATATACAACCCATTTATAACTTGAAAACAATTTATTTTATCTAACTTTCATAGGAGATTATAAAAGATTTATTTGTTGCACAAATGTGGTTTGGCAATGCTGAATTACTTCCCCTAAATGTTTATTGCCTCCCAATAAATGAGCTTAAAAATATATTTACTCGAAGATTATGCAGTAATGTATTATAATAATGAAGTGAAGTGGGTTACATTGTATTCATTAATTACTTACAAGTTAATTGACTACAAACTTCTTTAAGAAAAGTATCGATCCTATTTAAACTTCTATTGTATTACTTCCCCTAAAAGATAATTATCTCCCCTAGTTTTCTTACATTAACCTCCCCTTTCTTTAGCATGGGATTTTAAACTTCATTACTACCATTCAAAAACTTGATTAAAACCTTTTTTTTTACTTCTGTTTGAACAAAGTAAATTGGTAGCCTAAATTGGTTTTTGTAAAATGGAGTTTGTTATCGAATTTCTACCATGTTATATTTCCATCCCTATAATACATTCATAGATAGATATTTTATTGATGGACATTTGTACGTGGTACAAGGAATATTTTATATTTTAAAAAAAATTAACAATATTGTAACAAATGTTACATCAAATGTAAGTATATTGTAACAAAGTGATGACAAATGTAACGAATCATCATCTGCTCTAGTGTAACAAGGGTAGCAGGCAAATAGAATTGGGGTGGGGGCCGCGTAAATCTCATGGTTGAACCCCCGGACAGATGAGGCTCGATAGCTGGGGACAGCATCCCATCTAGGAGAGACAACTCCAAAATCAAACAACTGCTGTGTTGTTTGTTTTTGATTGCTATGACAGCAATCAAGAAAGAAAAGCAGGCTGAAATTGGAGTCAATGGGCCATATGGCGAATAACAAATTGACACCTCCAACATTACAATTAAGAACGAAGAAGAAGAATAATTCAAATAAACTTTCAATGGCATACATACAACAAAGACTAAGCAGCCATTTAATTATAAGACAAATATCGTTGCTTAATTTGCAAAATAAAACTAATTAAAGTATATATTATTGAAATGACCACGAAACTTTGAAAATAAACGAAAGCGAGGCTGACATATTTACCATGATGACCGTAAAAAAGTCGGTCACGTGACAGCCTAGGTCACGTGATAACCTACCTCTAGTCGTGTCACGTGATACCCTACCTCTAGTGTCCTCATTTTTCGATTCCTCCCCGCTCTCTTCCTCCTTCATCGCATCCTCCGTGGCCCCGAAAAAGAAAGTGGCGATCCTCCCAGCCGGGGTGGACTCCCTCCGGTGTATGCTCACTCGGCGCATGACCGTGTTCAGCAGACTCAACTTCCGCTTCCCTTTCTTCGGGTCGTCGTGTTTCATGGCCGACTTGAGCGTGTTGAAGTCCGGCAGGGACGAGTGGGGTGTGCTCATGTTTTTGGCCACCATCGCATCGATTTCCTGTTTCATTTTCACGACTTCCGCATTGTCCGGACTAGCCGGAGGGGAGGCCGGCAAAAGCGGAGCCGTCTCCGGACAAAGCGGGGACGTCGGAGCCGGCAAGGAAGATGAGACAATGGATGTATGCGGGATCGAATCCGGTTTAGTCAACGGAAAAATATTTCCGGAATGGTTCCCGCTGTTTGTGAAATTGTGGCTGCTGTTGTTTGGTCTCATGGCGTTGCCGGAACCGGAAGTACTCAACCCGGTGTAGCTGCTATGGTTCCTGGACAAATCGGAAGTCATGGTCGTCTGCTGGTCGCCAGGTGTACCGTTAGGACGGGAACCAGGCGCGGACTGAGTCCCTGAGTTCCCCGAGCTTGAAGCAGACGACGAACTGTCGGTCTCCTCCAGCGGGGCGAGACGGTCATGTGACCGTATCATCGGAAATTCCCGAGGCTTGTAAACATCCTTATCGGCACAGAGGTACGGCCCAGCGCTTCTTGCAAGTGTTGTAAAAACTACACAAATAAATTGTATGCTCCAGCCAGCGGCTAATGTTTTTCTTGACCCCTGCAGTCAGCAACTAAACTTTTTTTTTTCTAAAATGTTCAACTGCAATTAAAAAATTTGATTGTATTGTCTTATTAATCACCGACTTACGTCATTGGGCGACCCGCGCGACGAACAGAATCAATTAATTAAAACCACAGCCATTTGGGGGTCACTCATTGAGGCGGTACACATATGACGTCATCACTTTTTGTCCACTTCTAAAACTCGCCAAAACTAGTTAGAAATTATTTTTTTTACCAAAAACAAAATCTGAAAAAATATTAATCAGTTGTCAAAGCGTCTTGTTCTTCTACTGATGTCAAGTTGCTTCCCTTGAATAAGAGCCTATCGCACGGACAACAACACATTGTTGTATGGTGTGAAGTCACCTTAATCTTCATGAAAATCATAAAAAAACTTCGTTAAATTAGAGGGATTATGCCAACTTATTTTTACACTACAGAACTTGTTTGTCACAACTGAAAAAAACTGCAACAACACAGCTGAATGTATCCTAGTTTTCCAGTTGTATGCGCGTATGTATGCGTGTCCGGGTAACGAATCCAGGTGTTAAACAGGTAGGTAGTAAATCCAGGGTTCCATCACGACGTGTTTTCATGGCACCGCAGCACTGAGTTTCATGGCCGACGCCATCTTGGGAACCTCACCAGGCAAGTCAGCGTACCAAGACGGTTGGGGAAAAATCTGGCCACACAAGTCTCAGGTACAGGTAGCTTCACTAGTCCGCATTACAGGAGGTATTTACTGAGGTGGGGGTTAGGGGGAGGGGATCTAAAACCAGGGGTCATGACCCGTGGGTGGGATTAGAGAACAGGGGTCGGGATCATTACAGGGGTCAGATGGCAGAAACTATCCGGAAGTTAGTGGACAAGGTCGCGAGAAGGTCAGTGTTTGATTTTTGTCACATGTGACTGGGAATTAGATTCTGTTTGCTTGTTGGTTGTTTACGTGAGGGGGTGGGAAGTGGGAGGAGAGGGCGTTGTGTGGGAGAGGGTGCTGTGTGGGAGAGGGTGCTGTGTGGGAGAGGGTGCTGTGTGGGAGAGGGTGCTGTGTGGGAGAGGGTGTTGTGTGGGAGAGGGTGCTGTGTGGGAGAGGGTGCTGTGTGGGAGAGGGTGCTGTGTGGGAGAGGGTGCTGTGTGGGAGAGGGTGTTGTGTGGGAGAGGGTGTTGTGTGTAGGTAACACATGGTGTTAAACAAATCTTTTTGAGAACCGTTGTAGCACAAGAAAAAAAAAATGGGAACCAGTGGGTCTCAAGATGTTGACAGTTGTTACAGCCTTGTCTGGTGGGGGGGGGGGGGGGGGGGGAGGAGGAAGGCTGCGAATGTGTTGGGGTGGGGGTTGTGGTGGCGTAGTGGTTATGTTAAAGAGGGGGGGGGGGGTGTTATTCAAGAAACGTAAGGGTCGCACTAAAGACTTCACCAGGATTTCGGATTAGCGCGACACGATTATCCGGATTAAAAGGAGTTGTTACACATGTGTGTAGTGTGGTCACGTGTGTTGAGTGGTCAAGGCGCTCATGGTCGTGGCGTGCTTTGGACAACCTTAATTTACCGAACTGGTCAGAATAAGACAGGCATAGCGTTTTTTGTTTTACAGCACCAAGTCACACAGAAAATGAGCGGTGTCTAACTCTAGTATTCAAACAACTACATACACATAAGGTTGACAACCTAATGAGAATTGTGTTAAATTGTTTAATGCACTAGTTGTCTGGCCACTTGCTACGCATGCGCGATGTAACTAATTATGTTGGAATTTTTTGGTGGAGTCCCCGCCTAGAGTTGACACAGGTAGGTCAAGTAATTAGGTCACTCTTTGACCTGGGTCATTTGTTTCATTGTCAGCTGAGCCAGCGGTGCTCAAATATTTAACTGAATAATCCGGGGTCGAAAAAAAAATCAATTTTGTGTGTGCGTGTGTCAGCTAAGAAAGCGATCCTCCATCGTTAAATTCTTTACAATTTTATTCTAAACAAAGATAAAATAACAGATTTTGTTTTGTTTTTTACTGAACAAGGGACATAACCCTAGGTTGTCATTAACATGAATTTGAGAATCACTGACGAAATGAACCTAGAATAATAGAAAACAGTGATAGGGAAAGGGGAGGGGCATGGAGGAGTAAAACACATTTGGTTGTAGCTTTTATTCAGGGAGTGGTCATTTGTTATTTCATTTGTTACGGTCATCGTCACTGCTCAGTGGCAGAGTTACTGTTACTGTCTCAAGAAATCGTTACGGTTTGTACTGAATGAAGCCGTTACGACTACTGTCCAATGATACAGTTACGGTTATTGAATAATGACAGAGTTACGGTCCAGTGGCGTAGCGAGCTCGGGTGTCACCCGGTGCGGCAATTAATGGTGTCACCCCCAGAAGCGTACCGGCGCCCAGGAACAAGCTTTCAATTTTCGATTTGCACCCCCCTCAAACTTTTGATTTGCACCCCCCTCTCAAATTTCGATTTGCACCCTTCCCCCTCCACCCTTGTCGGGATTTGTCAAATTTGCTCTTAAAAAGCTTTTTAACACTCGAATCAATCAATTAATTAAGTGAAATTATTATTTTTCTCTATATATTTTGCTATTTTTTGCCCTAAATGGTGTTACCCAGTGCGGTCCGCACCCCCCGCACCCCCCCTTGCTACGCCACTGGTTACGGTTATTGAATAATGACTGAGTTCCGGTGACTGTCATAACACAAAGTGACGGTTACTGTCAGATGACCGTTGATCTTAATGATGCAGTGTTGTTAAATTATGTTTCTAGCCGGAATATTCCGGCTCGTTGCTTTGGACATCTTGTCCGAGATTTGATCATACGGAACAAACACCACAAACTAAACATCGTAGTACTAAAACTACAGAAGTAACAAAGTAACATTTGACAACACAGTTTACACAGTTAACCGGCTGTAAAAGTCTAACTTTTTAAAACATTTGACCCGATGTTTGAATTTCAAAAATACTAGAAACGTCAAACTCTAGGGACTACTTTTTGGTTTGATGAAAAATAAAAATGTACTACAAGCTACAATGCATTGCATTTAAAACTTTGGTCTTCGATAGGTACCGACGAAGAGAAATTTATTGAACAAATATTACCTAAAAATGCATATGTTTTGAATAAAGTTATAAATAAAACATTTTTCTGTGTTTTAAGTTGAAGTTAAAGCTTCGTTTGAATTGTGCAGTTAAATATTACCAGAAAGTTACATCTGAATATCATCAGACCCGCGTATCGAAACCTGCAGAGCTCATAGGATAGTTTTGCCAAGAAAGACAACCACAGATAAAAACACATCCTGAAATATTTTATTTATTACTTCCCTTTGCGCAGTGACCAGAAAATTGTGCAAAAAATAATTTCTAAATAGGTTAGAAAATATTGTCACTTAAACAAAATTATTTATATTAGTTCACACATCATATTTTCCCGCCATCGCTCATGACACATGACACCTTAGTTGACACATAACTAAAAACTTTAGTTTTCTTAAACCACGGACCACAATTTTTCTTTACTTAAATATGACGGTAGCTCAAGTTGCCAGAACATATTTTAATCTTTATGTTAGTCTAGCTGCCGACAGTAGAATGTGTGTTCTAATTCACACCTCGTTACATTGTCCACATGAGTGACTTCAGGGTCAACTAGTGCAACCCATCAGTTTTTAACACTCAGCGGATGACCTTAAAACATTATCCCTGCCCATTCGACCATTAACGCTCTAGGTCACATCATTATCCCTACACATCCGACCATTAACCCTTTAGCTCCTACCACTAACCCTCTAGCTCACACCATTAAACCTACACATCAGACCATTAACACTACACATCAGACCATTAACCCTACACACCCCACCATTAAACCTACACATCAGACCATTAACCCTTCACAGACTACCACCTAACATTAACCCTACACATCAGACCATTAACCCTACACACCCCACCATTAAACCTACACATCAGACCATTAACCCTTCACAGACTACCACCTAACATTAACCCTACACATCAGACCATTAACCCTACACACCCCACCATTAACTCTGTAGCTCCCACCATTAACCCTCCACACCCCACCATTAACCCTCTAGCTTCCAACACTCCACCATTTCTGCACTACCCACAGCTCACGTGACCAACACGTCCCCAGCTTTCTCCACTGCACGCGTTCAGTGAAGCGTGACGGGTCATTTATCTCAACATGTACACACTTACATACACACATATAAACATTGATTTATACACACATAGAACATATTTGCATACACACATTGTCAAGTACATTCCAAAATATGCATATACCCTACAGACAAACACACATACACATACTTATAAACATTTATATACATTCACAGTCACACATGCGCATGTACACACCGACATATTACTGACACACATACGTTAGTAAACATTTCAATAACATGCACACAAATCAGCATACCCACATACTACACATACAATCACACACGCACATACACACATTGCTATAAAAATACACACAACACACACACACAACACTGTTACATCAAGCTGGTCTAAACACGCAACCAACCAACCAAACATACAACACTGTTACATCGAGATGGTCTAACTCTAAACACACAACCAAACAAACAAACATCCCTCTAGTTGTGACAGTCAGAGCTGACCTGTTGTATACTTATATCACATAATTATACCAACAAAACCACTATTAAACCACCTTTATTCTCGCTATATGAAACTGTTATAACAACCCTCTTGATAATGTCTTCTCGTCGTTTTACCACAATTACACCACCTTTTACCACCATTACACCACTTTTTTTACCCTATTAAACCACCTTTTTTACCACAATTACACCACCTTTTTGTACTACAATTACACCACCTTTTACCACCATTACACCACTTTTTTTTACCCTATTAAACCACCTTTTTTACCACAATTACACAACCTATTTGTACCACAATTACACCACCTTTTACCACCATTACACAACCTTTTTTACCCTATTAAACCACCTTTTTGTACCACCATTACACCACCCTTTTTACCCTATTAAACCCACCTTTTTACCACCATTACAAAAACTTTTACCACCAATACACCACCATGTTACCACAATTACACCACTATTTTAGTACCATAATTACATAATTCCACCATAATTTTACCACAGTAACACCACAATTTTACCACCATGACAGCACCTTTAACGATATTTACACCACCATTTATCACCGTTACACCACCATTTTACCATAATTTTACTACCATTTTAACACAATTTCACTACCTAGTTACCATAATTACACCTCCATTTAACCGCCATTTAACCATTTAACCACCATTTGATCACCATTTGATCACCATTTGACCACCATTTAACCACCATTTAACCACCATTTAACCACCATTTAACCACCATTTAACCTCCATTTAACTACCATTTAACCACCATTTAACCACCATTTAAACACCATTTAACCACCATTTAACCTCCATTTAACTACCATTTAACCACCATTTAACCACCATTTAACCACCATTTAACCTCCATTTAACTACCATTTAACCACCATTTAAACACCATTTAACCACCATTTAACCTCCATTTAACTACCATTTAACCACCATTTAACCACCATTTAACCACCATTTAACCACCATTTAACCACCATTTAACCACCATTTATCCACCATTTACCACCATTTAACCACCATTTAACCACCATTTAAACCACCATTTAACCACCATTTATCCACCATTTGACCACCATTTTATCCACCATTTAACCCCATTTTAACCTCCATTTAAACCACCATTTAACCACCATTTAACCACCATTTAACCACCATTTAACCAAGAATTTTTTAACCACCATTTAACCACCATTAACCACCATTTATCCACCATTTTAACCACCATTTATCCACCATTTAACCACCATTTTTCCACCATTTAACCACCATTTAACCACCATTTTTTACCACCATTAACCACCATTAAACCACCATTTTTTAACCACCAGGTTAACCACCATTTATCCACCATTTAACCACCATTTATCCAGCATTTGACCACCATGTTATCCACCAGTATAACCACCATTTATCCACCTTTTAACCACCAGTTGACCAGCCATTTTTCACCACCATTTAACCACCATTTAACCACCATTTAACCACCATTTAACCACCATTAACCACCATTTGACCACCAGTTAACCACCATTTGACCACCATTGGATCCACCAAGTTAACCACCATTTAACCACCATTTAACCACCATTTATCCAACATTTGACCACCATTTAGACCACCTATTTAACCACCATTTAGACCACCATTTAACCACCATGGTAACCACTATTTAACCACCAGTTTAACCATCATTTAACCACCATCTAACCACCATTTAACCACCAGTTAACCACCATTTAACCACCAGTTACCACCAGTTTAACCACCATGGTAACTACCATTAACCACCATTAACAACCATTTTAACCACCATTTAACCACCATTTATCCACCATTTAAACCACCATTTAACCACCAATTAACCACCATTTAACCACCATTTAACCACCATTTAACCACCATTTAAGCACCATTTAACCACCCTTTAACTGACCATTTAACCACCATTAACCACCAATAACAACCATTTATACCACCATTTAACCACCATTTATCCACCATTTAACCACCATTTTAACCACCATTTTTTAACCACCATTTAACCACCATTTAACCACAATTTAACCACCATTTATCCACCATTTAACCACCATTTATCCACCATTTAACCACCTTTTATCCACCATTTATCCACCAGTTTAACCACCATTTAACCACCATTTAACCACCATTATCCACCATTTAAACCACCATTTATCCACCATTTAACCACCATGTATCCACCATTTGACCACCATTTATCCACCATTTAACCACCATTTATCCACCATTTAACCACCATTTAACCACCATTTTTCACCACCATTTAACCACCATTTAACCACCATTTAACCACCATTTGACCACCATTTATCCACCAGTTAACCACCATTTAACCACCATTTATCCACCATTTGACCACCATTTATCCACCATTTGACCACCATTTAACCACCATTTAACCACCATTTAACCACCATTTTAACCACCATTAAACCACCATTTAAACCACCATTTAACCACCATTTAACAACCATTTAACCACCATTTAACCACCATTTAACCACCATTTAACTACCATTAACCACCATTAACCACCATTTAACCACCATTTAACCACCATTTATCCACCATTTAAACACCATTTAACCACCATTTAACCACCATTTAACCACCATTTAACCACCATTTAACCACCATTTAATCACCATTTAATCACCATTTAACCACCATTTAACTACCATTTAACCACCATTAACCACCATTAACAACCATTTAACCACCATTTAACCACCATTATCCACCATTTAACCACCATTTAACCACCAATTATCCACCATTTTAACCACCATTTAACCACCATTTAACTACCATTTTACCACCATTTAACCACCATTTAACCACCATTTAAACACCATTTAACCACCATTTACCTCCATTAACTACCATTTAACCACCATTTAACCACATTTAACCACCATTTAACCTCCATTTAACTACCATTTAACCACATTTAACCACCATTTAAACACCATTTAACCACCATTTAACCTCCATTTAACTACCATTTAACCACCATTTAACCACCATTTAACCACCATTTAACCACCATTTAACCACCATTTAACCACCATTTATCCACCATTTAACCACCATTTAACCACCATTTAACCACCATTTAACCTCCAATTTAACCACCATTTATCCACCATTTGACCACCATTTATCCACCATTTAACCACCATTTAACCTCCATTTTAACCACCAATTACCACAATTTAACCACCATTTAACCACCCATTTTAAACCTCCATTTTAACCAACACC